>NC_134697.1:50124184-50371684 GCF_050947455.1 Rhinoderma darwinii | reverse complement strand
TCAATTTATTCATACATTACTAGGAGGAATAACACAATGCAGAGTTCTGAGAAAAGATGATCCAGAGATGTTATTTAATGGGAAATACAACTATTTAGTAAAAACAGACATGTCAGGAGAGGTGACAGGTACTTTTTAATGCACCAGCTATAGTGTACTGACAGATTTGGTGGCAGCAATTATTTAAACAGAAGAACTTAGGTGGATATATATATATATATATATATATATATATACACACACACACACACACACGCACACATACATACACATTAGACAAGCTATACCCCAAGGGTCTTAATTTACAAAGTATCACCAGGCCTCTAAATCTTCACTGGTCACTATTATGTTTTTAACTGCTTTTATAATAGGAAACGTCTATTGGTTTAATGGGGGTTTTTATTTTAATCAATTATATACATTTCAATTGGGGTGACGAAAGATTCAGGTTATTCCTTATGTAGCGGCCACCACCGCACCTCTCTCCTTCACTCATACTCCCCTCTTCACGATACCGCTCCAGTTATTCCATGCTGCGGTCTGGCCTCCATCCACGCAGTGCCAGCCTGCTACATATACTATTCCTGGTACTACTGAGGACAGCTCACAGTACTAGTTACTTAACTCTCTGCACCTGCTGTCCTTGGCTGAGGAGTAGCAGCATGCACTAATTGGTCATCTTCAGCACCGGTTGCTTTTCTATGTAAAGCTCTCACTCTCAGTTTGACTTTGCCAGAGCAATAAGGTTGCCTCCTCTTAAAGCCTGGTTCTGTGTTTGCTGTTATTGATCTATTGGACTCCATCGATTGTTTGCCTCCTACCTACCGACCCTAGAACGTGACCCCTACTATTCTTCAGTACCACTGCTTACAACTACTGCTACGGATCCGCACTCGAGACCGTACACCAAACTAGTAAGTGCGCCATTTGTCACTTCTATTCCGTTGGTTATTTATAGGCTGTTGTATCGGGAGACTATTTCGGGGGTTCAGCCATCAGAGGATTCCTCGCCCTGAAGACCAAGACCCTATACAAGGGTTGGAGAGTGAAAAGCAGAGCGTTCCCCGGAATCCGCTCCCCGATCTAGCAACCAGAAATCCTGTACGACACAGTGGGTTCATGTTACCCTCTGTTGTCCAAAAACATTATTACTAAGCTATATTGGGCGGAGACCATCACACCTTGTTTCCATCTCTTTTAGATGCCGATGGATCGCTGAGGCAGGTAGGGGGACCAGCTCACCACAATGAACTGAGACTAGTATTTGAAAACTAAGCAATAGACGAATGCCACATCTATGGAGATGGATTCCCTCTCTTCCTCTTTTCTTTTTTTTTCCTGATGAGATTGGTGACCTATAGGAGGTGTTAGATATAATGGATAATACACATAATAGTGGCCTTGTTAACACATGATATAGGGCTCCTTTTGGGATGTTGACAGTCAGCTGGGGTACACGCTGAATATGCTTCTACCTGTTACAGGTGGCAAGTATTTCGAATGCAACCTTGAGCACTGGTGACAGGACTCTGACAAAGGGGAGAAGTGACACAGGACTCTGGTTGTTTGACCCAAACCTCTATTATGAAGCCGATTCTTTCAAATACTATGTGACATTTGGCAACGTCTATTTTTTGTGTGTACAATTGGTTGCAATGCGACCTGGACCTCCTTGAGCACCGATAGGTGCATTAGGGTCTCATGATTTTGGACACGATGACCGGTTGATTGGTTACAGCGTCCTTGACTCGGAGACTTGTAATACTACAAAGCGTAGTGGTCTCTGTAGTTATGAGGGCATTAATGTTCTTAGTACCCACGCTTTTATTCATATTGTTTGATGTGTAGCAGGGGTGTCTCTCGTTTTTTTTCTAGGATATCAACTAAATTTAATATTTTGACAGCCGTAATGATGAATGTACATGCACAGTGGTGTTTGCTAGATGCCAGGAAGTCTTCGTGAAGTGGTGAGCCGGCCCCTTTGGCGCCCGGGATAGATCGGGACATGGATAAGTTCAGAATCTGTCTCGAATATAATGTACGTTGCCGTTTTGCTTATGATGTTTGACGAATAAATACCACTGTATGTCAGGAGAGGTGACAGGTCCTCTTCAATGCACCAGCTTTAGTGTACTGACAGATTTGGTGGCAGCAATTATTTAACAGTGAACACTATACGAACATCTTAGTGAGAAGACCTTAAAAGCTCCAGCAAATGATGTGGATACAATAGACTTCCTTAGGGAATCAGAAATATGCTGGAAATAGGAGGTAAACGGAATGGCTAACTTGTAGTACTCCAATACAGCAGCTTTTCATGCCAGCTGTATGTCCTCCATGCTGTGATTCCCTGAATGCAGGGTTAATGTAGCTGAAGGACTGATGCAAACAGGAGCGGTGTCAAACTACTAACTAATAATGCTCCAATACATCAGTCTTCTTTGCCAAGTACATATTTTTCATGCTGTGAATGTGGCTGTAGGACTGACGAAAATAGGAGTTAAACTAAATGACTAACTGGTAGTACTTTAATGCAACAGCCTTCCATGCCACATATGTATCTTCCATGCTGTGATTCCCTGAATGCAGGGTTAATGTGGGTGTGGGACTGATGAACTTAGAGCATTACCAGTTGGTCATTTGGTTCAGCTCCTAACACAACAGTCTCTCATGTCTCTAGCATCAGTATGTTAATAAACTACCAAAAGAAATATCGGCTATAGACCATTAGTGTAAAATGAGCAAGCACTGAATGACTTGAATGGTGCTTAATAACCATTTTTTTTGCCACGGATTGGAGTCAGAAATATGACAAAAGTCAGCTGCAGTACAGGTAGATCGAAATGCATAAATCATGCAACATACAAAAGTAAGGCCATGGTACATCTACAATGGTTTTGTTTATGATAATCAAGGTTACGTATTGTTTTGCATTCTAAGTAGCACAATAGGAAAACATAGAAGAAAAAAAAAAGTGGGTTTACCAGGAATTTGGATAAATTGCCTAAGTAAATGATCTAACATGGATTAGATTAACAAAATGTTGGTGCAGAAAACAGCAGTCTCAACACGGGAAACAGTCTTGTTCAAACCACAGCTTAGTGAAGTCAACATGAAGCAAATGTAATTCAATATACTGAAGAATATCAGCCTTGCTGTAGTTAGTGTCACAGACCAAGTACGGAAAAGCCAAGCACAAAAGGACAGCAGTGGGAAGGCACATGTGGGACCGGGGGCCAAGTAAATTAGTTAGTAGTATTGTGCCATATGATGGCTATGTAGCACATTGTTGCAGTCGGCACCCATGGTACCACACATGATTCTGCAAAGAATTGGCAGCAAGTGTGGGACGACTGAAATAAAGTCGTTGCATCTGTAATTTGCCTTTTATTTATGCGACTGCACTGCCGCCATGTAATACAGGGGTGGACTTGCTGTTCCAGGGCAATAGGTTAATGAATACATGACATAGAAGCACACCTCCAGCAATGAAACTTTCACTAATGACTGTTGGGAGCAGCCGGGAAGCTATTAACACTCCAAACGTGTTTTAGTGGAAAAAGAAAAATGTAATCATTAAGCATGAGGCACAATAGAGTCTTAATAAGGTTTGCTCAATTAAGGAATTAGTTAAGGTGTGTACAGACCAGTACACTATTCATTTTCTACACTCCAAAATGGATCAGAGCACTTCTGCCTAATGCAAACCAGCAGCGAGATTGAAAACAATTATCCTTCAACATGTCGTGTCTGTCATTCTATGGGCACATCAGAGTTATCAGCACCACACAGCACCCAAGAATGTGTTTTATTCCAGATAGGAAATTTACAAAAGAACTACCGATTGCCACAGTACAAAATACACTTTATTACTAGGGTGAACAGCGTTTCTTAAGCAGTGCCAGGCAGTGCCCTGCAAGCACTAACCAGAGGACTACAGATTAGGGTGACAGCGTGCAGTACACAGTTTTCAGACTTTCCGGTGAATCTTCAGAGTATAATCAATTATGCTTCTAGAAGTTATCTCCACGTGTCTACCATTTTTTTCCCTTCTATTACATTGTTTTTGTGTGTATATATTATTTTATACAAAACTCCAAATCCGCTACATAGAGGGAATTAGTTTGAAGAAAATTGATACATATTTATTAACGGGATTGTCTTATGAAGACAACCCCTGTCCATTTACCCTATTAGGGCACATAGACCTCTTAGAAGGGGATCCTCCGCTTAGGAGTCCCCTCTAGGAGCCAGAATGGAAAGATACTCTTTAAGAGTGTCTCTTGTTCTGGCAGACTGGAGCCGTCCATGAAGTACGTAGAAAGCTATTTATCTAAGTGACCACTGTGTAATATTACATTTCTATTGCATCAGCCGCTGCAGGGGAAATATCTCGCCAGAGAAGCCTTGCCCAGACAAACATCAACTTATCGCCCTGGATGCAATATAAGACAACTCCTTCAAATAAAAAAATAATTCTGGCTTACCTGCAGCCACCACTAGGGGGAGATTACTACATACTGTTTATACATTGAACTCCATAATAAAGCAGTATGCAGCAAGCTCCACCTAGTGGCAAATGCAGACAAGCCAGAATTGTATCTAATTTGTTGTCTATGCAGGAGTTTTGAAGCTTTGCATGAGAAAACCAGAGATCCGACTGCGCTGAAATATATACTATAAAAATAATTTTCCTTTACTCCTGACTTTAGCTCCAAAAACAGCACCAAAATCTACATGTGTGATTGTAGCCTAGAAGCGTTAGGAAACTGCAACTCCGAGCATGCCCTAAGAGTCCGGACATGCTGGAAGCAATTCCCTAAAAGCAGAGGCCCCCCAATTTCAGTACAGCAGGTTAAAGCCTACAAGCAGGTTGTTTTTTTTTTTATGGGCCAACGGCCATATTGGGGGTCAGGGACAACAGGGGAGGACTTGCCAACACATTATCCTGAACAATAAAACTGCAGTTCTTGCCGTACTGCTGCCGATGTCTCCCATAAAACACAATTTAACTGTTGGTGTTCCATTTTAAGTCATCAGCATGGTTATCTGTCCGAAAAAGACATTGAGGTAACCGGTAAAGCTTCCAATATTGTTAAGAAGCACTTGAGGTGGTTTATAAAAAAAACTAGTGCAAAGGAAAGAAGGA
Source organism: Rhinoderma darwinii (assembly GCF_050947455.1). Taxonomy (NCBI): domain Eukaryota; kingdom Metazoa; phylum Chordata; class Amphibia; order Anura; family Rhinodermatidae; genus Rhinoderma; species Rhinoderma darwinii. The sequence goes on along the minus strand of NC_134697.1, from coordinate 50,366,535 downwards.
GTTGCTATCCATAGCAACCAATCAGATATCTGAATGTATTTTTAAAATAGGAGAGCTGCAATCTGATTGGTTGCTGTGGGGAACCGAACCACTTTTCCTTTGCGCTAGTTTTGATGAATCTTTCCCATAGTAGAAGCATGTATGACCACATATTGTGGGGTCATCCAATAACATATGCGGATGTCATCATTTTGGCTACTGCCCCCATTGAGGGGTTATGTAAATAATCCTGAAAAATGCATCAAATAACTAGTTTAGACATCGCTGCCGTGGAGGTTATTTCTGAAAATATGTTATAATTTTTATTTATAAAGTCATTCCAATTCACTTGATTTGCTGCAAACATTTTATATTGAATGATTCCAAGTGTCTGTTCCGTTAACACTATGTACATAAATCGTTTTTAGGCAGCGGCTAGATCATGCTCCAAAGGGTATTGCACAGATAAGGACTTTGATATTCGTTATTTTTTCACAAATGGCTTGTTTAATTAATGTCATCTAAATGTACAAGCGCTGCTTTAAATAACAAGCAAGACAAGCAGCAACCAAATCTGTCAAAATCCAAGCGTAATGCAGATACAGATCAGCTACAGCTTCTTATAATATTGAGTGGGCAAAGTAATAATTTGCAAATAAATTAGTTGCACAGAAGAAATGGATCACTGGGAATTTCATCGAATATAAATCGCACAGAACCTTGTGCGGTTCAGCAGGAATATGAATATTTATATATTGGTACCCAGTCTCCCTGTGTCAGTTTTATCTAGGGCCCATATTTTATTAAAAGGAGGCCCCAATTTCAGTACAACACGTGAAAGCCTTACGAGCAGGTTTTTTTCTTCTGGGCCAATGGCCATATTGGGGTCAGGGACAGTAGGGGACTTCCTTCACACACCAAGTGCTGCGCAGCAAAACATAAAAAGTGAAAAGGGAAAATGATTAACTGGATAATTGTAGTGAACTTGGGAAGCCGTGTTTTATTTACATGGATCGTGGCCATAGAACAGAAGAGCAGAGCGCCCGTGGAACATCCAATCAGAAACTAACAATATGGGCCAGATAAATTCTTCTCTTCTGCATCGGTATGTACTATACAACTGCAAGCAAGCACATCTCTGCAATTTTAATAATGTAGTAAGTTTACTTGCAATTTGATCTTAACTCAGGCTTCATCACAATGTAAAACCTTTTCAGCTCTGCTACAGGAGAGATGTTTTAAGAGCAAAACCAATGCACTAGTTCATGGGTCAACATGCCCCAGCCGACACGTGGGGCGTGGTTTGTTGGCACACTTCCATCTCTTGGTGTCGCTTTATTATGCGCTTGGCGGCGCTGATCACCAGGAAAGATAGTGCTTGACATGCAGCACTGCTCCCGCTCCTGCTGTTCAGCATCGCCAAGCGCTTTTTCTTCTGGTGATCATCGCCACAAGGACAGAGTTTAGTAACCGCTGTGTAAATTAAAGTTAGCAAAAGCTGGCAACTCGCTCTCCTATGTGAGCCCCCCGCTCCCAAGATGGTGTTCAGTAGCGGTGGTATCTCCTATGTGCACAACCCAAATCTGGTGTTCAGTAGCTGCGGTCTCTCCATTGTGCACCCCCCCAAGCTGGTGTTCAGTAGTCGCGCTCCCTCCTGTGTACAGCCCCCCTTAGGGTATGTTCACACGCTGAGCCAAAAACATCTGAAAATACGGAGCTGTTTTCAAGGTAAAACAGCACCTGATTTTCAGAAGTTTTTTGAGCAACTCACGTTTTTCGCGGCGTTTTTCGCTGCGTTTTCTCGCCCGTTTTTGGAGCTGTTTTCAATAGAGTCTATGAGAAAACGGCTCCAAAAACCTCCCAAGAAGTGTCCTGCACTTCTTTTGACGAGGCTGTAATTTTACGCGTCGTCTTTTGACAGCTGTCAAACGACGACGCGTAAATTACAGGTTGTCTGCACAGTACGTCGGCAAACCCATTCAAATGAATGGGCAGATGTTTGCCGACGTATTGAGCCGTATTTTCAGACGTAAAACAAGGCATAATACGCCTCGTTTACGTCTGAAAATAGGTCGTGTGAACCCAGACTGAGCTGGAATTCAGTATCAAAGGTCTCTCCTGTGTACAGTTCCTCCTATGACTTTCATGTTTGCATGGCACACGAAGCACTTAATCATCACATTTATATTTATTTTTTAATCAGCATGCCTATCTCTGTACTAGTTCATGAAAAGTTTTACTTCCTGGCTCCGGATCACTATGCGGGTGAGGGGGGGGGGGGGGGGGAAAGCTGCAAGTGATAGAAGTAAGAAAGATCACAGCCCATTACTGCCGTCTCTGCCCCTGTTTAGCCTTCCAGTGGCCACAGGGGGTGATATAGGAACTTTTCTTCATGTATCACCACACCCTTTATCAATCAGAGAGGATATGTGCCCCCTGATTGTTAGATTTAGGGTTTTTTAATTACTACAGGAGTTACACATCTAAGCACCGCCTGTTATTTATCAGGGCATTTGTTGACTCGGATGTTTACCGGCATCTGGATTGCAGATATTTTTGGTCTCTTCAGTTCTAGTGAATATGTGAAGATTTGTGCATGTAGACAGGAGGGTATAAATTTGAGTTTTTTCATTTTATAATTCGGGTTTTATTTGTGTATGTTAAAAGTGCGAAAAGTGTCTCAGCAGAAATAGGGGTTAAAGAGGTTGTACAATTTTCTATTCCGCCGTCTATTAAATCATAGGACCTGGTTGATCATTTTGTCATGTTCTGTGAACTTGCCCATCAGGACTTTTTACTGGACACAAAGATGGTGCCGGGTTACATGAAGATTTATTTTGGCTGCTGCTCTGAGGTAACTGTCAATGGTCCTCAGACAAGTACAGTACAAACTGCTGTGCTATACTTGTCCTGAACAGACAGCTCTGTCTAATACCAGTAACAATTTCCAACCACTATGAAGATTGGACTAACAGAACGACACGACAGATGGCTGGTAAGGGGTGGAAAAATTATGTACATCTTTATACAAGGCACTATCTATGCCACGTCTTAAGTCCCAGTCATGTTTGACATATATGCCAGGAAATATTCCCTACATATAAAATAAACTTAGGCTGTGACGGGTGCCGAACAGCAGCATCTGTCCCCTTACACTATAATGATTTACGTTAAAGGTATATGTCATGAACTCTCAGGTCCCTGTGCATGACATATAGGTTAAACGGATATCATGATAGTCTGTGTGTAACGGATGTCACTATTAGGCATCCCTTCCAAGCATCTGTTACCTATAGACTAATATAGTATCTGTTTAACGTATACGTCATAAAAAGTTATTGATAAGCCCATGATCTATACATCCCCCATCAAAAAATGTACATCAAATTTGTGATCTAAACAGGGCCTACGATTTTAACACTGTATATGTATATACTGTATAAACACTTTTATGCATCTCCACACATTGTTGATGTACCATGAATGGCCAACCAAGTAATACATGGACAGCTCGAGTCCGCCAGAGCAGAAGCTGCTCTTACAGGGCTCTCTCCACTCTAGCTCAGAGGGGGGGATCCTGGGTGGAGGACCCCACCTATAGGACATCCATATGTTCTAATAGAACATATGGACATGGATTGTCTATGAGACAACACCTGCTCTACTTTCACGGTATACTAAAAACAATATCAAGCTAGAAAATGAGTAGTCTGTTGGCTTGCCCTCTCCAAAAACCAAAACCTCGCTGTCACTCTTAGATGGATACGAATACTAAAAGTCTGTAATTCTCCTCCCTAATCTTCCTGAACCTCATCTTAGGTAAGCATTTTGCTCACAATGTTCACTGTTTCTCTAAAGCATTCTTCTTTAGAAGACGTTATGAAGCAACAATATGGTTGATTGTGCAGAAATAACTGCATTTTGTGTATAGAATGGTGCTGAAAATAGAAAATAAATCACTGGTTTCACCTGATAACGGTCTTTGCCTCCTATATTGTACATTACATATGTTCCAGACTAAAGAACTGCAGTTCTGACGGCACACAAATTCAGATGAAATTAAGATGGGTTCTTTGTACAATGCTCCAGTAACTTGCAACTTTCGCAAAAAAAAATTCTGCTGAAAGAAAAGCAATTACTTTATGTTCACCATGTCATTTCATCGTCTGCACAGGTACTCATTCAGGCGTTCCACAGGCGACATGTTAAGTGTGGACCACCGTGTACGCTGAGGAAAGAAGTGGCTTTAAATGACAAGGTTATCCATTCATAAGTCTAGACAGGTCAATGCTCAAAGCTGGACGACTTATGAGTGCAAGTTAAAAAGAAAGGCCCTTTAATATGTACTATCCCAGGCTCTCCTAAAAACGTTAAGTCAAATATAAGAAACAACCTACTGTAAATCCTCATTTCTCTGCATTTTTGTGTTATTAGTCTTAGGGCTATTTTACACAGCAAAACCACGTACACAGAACCTGTACAGGGGTATACAGAGTCCATGCAAGTCCGTTTGAGAGACCCTGGGCACTCCGTCAGGTGCTTCTATTAGACCACCCCTTTTAGTGCATATGAACATCACAGAAGAAGGTCCTTGGCTCAGGACCCCTCTCTATGAGCCAGGGAGGAGAGCAGCGGACAAGAAGCAGCTCTTGTTCAGGTGGACAAGGCCATCTTTGTAGAACATGGACAGCCATTCATTTGATAAATAGCTGAAGATTGGTAGGGGCTACTGAAGCCGGATCTGTAGCGATCAGATGATTGCCATGCCAAGCAGGTGTTTTTTCCCATGCAGTCTTTGCTACGATTTTACAGCAAGAACCACATGTATGTGCATGGTAATGAGCGGTGTCTGTATTAAAGAAGATTGGAAAACGTAAAAAAAACTCCAGCACCGGGGCCACTGCATTAGATTGCGCCATTAGTTAAGCAAATCACTTTAGTGGAAGCACCAAAATATTGAAACAAAAGCAGCAGTTTCAGAATGCAGATCTCTGCCTCTCACAGTCATAAAATATGCACAAGAAGCAGCTGTCGGGTGCAACATTGCTGAAGGACTCATGTCCAACAAGTACATTTATGTTACTTCTTTGTTGGCAAGACAAACCTTTATTCATTATTAAATCTTTACCTGGTAACTGTCATTAATGAATATTGTATGCACGGCTGTTCAAATGTAAATTAGGCCATGATTTTAGTTAGAAAGTCATAGTAAGTGAGGTCTCACAACCATTCAGTGTAGGAGAGGGGGACAGCAAACAGGAGAGCCTCAAGGGTGAATTAACCCCTGCTGTCAAAGAAGCTATTTTTTTCCTGCAAGGTTGTCTGGTGTATTGGTTTACCTGGTGCTTTATTTCATGGGTAGCCACTCAAAACCGAGCCACCATTGGGCCACGTAATCTCCATTCAGACTCCCTGAATCCTACAGCGACTGCTTTAGGGACCGAAAATCAGTCTCTCAAGGCAAGTTTTTGATAGACTCTAACGCCGGCTGGTGCTGCTCCAGCTAGTAGGCCCATCGCCGGATTGCCCAACCCTGTCGCCAGCGTCCTGGTTCAGTGAGTGTGTCGTCGTTCCATGACCACCGGCATGCTGCCTCCCCCGGCAGGCACGGAGACCAATGCACCTCTGCTTTCCTCCTCCCTGTTCTCCCATAGAGCGTGTGCTCGCACCCTTGCAGGTTCTTAAAGGGCCAGCGTGAATGCATTCACAATCTTCCCCAACCAATCCTAGATGCCCAGTGCCTACTTATCTGGTCTGATCAGTGCCTCACTGGTCATCTGATGCCCGAGTAACTTTGGTGCAACTCTGTTTGTTCCTGCGAAGGTTTCCGATCTGTATTCTGCTACTTGCTACCAGCCCGCATCCAGCTACCTGCTACCAGTCTATATCCAGATATCAGCTATCAGTCCATATGCAGCTACTTGCTAGGAGTCTGTGGTCTAGTACCGGTTGCCAATCTGTTTCTTGCTGCGAGCCAGTGACCCGATAAGAACCGGTGACCTCTGACCTACACCAATCTGTTACGGTATCTTCTGCCTTTGCCTGAACTCTATGGTGTACTTAACCATTGTCTCCTGGTCCATTGGGCCAGCTGCTACTTCCACTGGGGCCACCTCAGGATGCAACGACCTGGTAGCCTCCCCGCAGCAAAGTCTAGATCCCCATATGGGGTTAAAGGGTGAATACCAGGGAGACTACTTAAACAACACCCTTAGAGGTGGCCCAAAGTCAAACCAGTTGAGTAGCACAGTGCGTCCTGCTGGTTAGGAGAGCCTCGATGGGAGTCTCAAAGACTTGCATTGAAAGACTGACCTCCAGTTCTAACAGCAGATGCTTGGGTGGTCAGAGTGGAGACTACGTAACCCAATGGACGCCCAGAATGGAACAGCTACCCGTGACATTAAGTAAGCCCATACACAGGACTATCTTGCGCTTCATCCTATGGGCTGGGTGGGTTTGAAAAAAATATCCAGATTGCAGCATTTTCACCAAAGAAATCTAAAAGCAGATTTTTTTTCATCTTTTAGTGTAGTTATCTTTGTCTAAATACCAGCAGTGTCACATCATTCTCTCATATTTATGAACCACATTTTAGTGTAATAACTATATAATAAATTAAGATAGTCATCCTGGAAATCAGCGATAGTTCAAGATCACAGACTTTACCGTTTGACAGATCCTGTGAGTAGTACTGCCAAAATGGTAATTATTGGAGTTACAATCCTCTTATGAGAAAAAAAACCAGATCCTCTTACTTTTGAGAAAAACTCCATCTCTAATGAGGACGGCCTTTTATTTCAGTAATAGAATATTAGATGAATTCTGTGAAGTAAATAGTATCCTAACACTGTTCCAGTTTGTGGTTATGCATATGAAGGGAGTCTGATCCGTTTTCAAGAACACACTTTATCTTTACCGAAAATTCCTCTTTAATTTCCTCTAAATTAAATTAAGAACGATTTGAACTAACTGCTCAGGGTTATCCATCTCAATATCACAGCTTTACCATCAGTCATCACATAAATATTAAGAAAGGTTTATACTGCGAGCATTTACAGGACTAATAAAGCTCCCAAAGTGAAAATACAACATTCATTTTTGAAGGCTTTATAGCCAACACTTAAAGGGAACCGGTCACCAGCATTTCACCTATTAAACCAGCAATACCAGGCGGTAGTGGGTGAAACATCATTTCTATATAACCTATAATTGTCTTCTTAGCCGGCTCTGTATATTGAGTATTCAGCTTTTTAGTGTTCCCACACCGTATGCTAATGAGCAGAAAAGAGTCAGATCTTCATTTGAAAAGTGTCATATCTTCGTTCCTCGTGTCTTTCCGAGTTTACTCCGCCTCCTTACTTCTGATTGACAGCTCCTCGCCTTCCCCCAGCACACAAAATCCCACGCTTGTGCATTGATATCTTCTTCTGGGGTGTGTGCACAAAGTGACACCGGATTATTGCGATAAGAGGTGCAAAATTTTGGCAGACCGTTATTTACAGTTGGAGGAGGAGTTTAGTAAAGGGGATAACGGCAATGAACTTTTAATAGCAGCGGCCAGTGAGGGATAAGTAAAGTTCAATAGGTGAAATGCTGGTGACAGGTTCCCTTTAAGGTAAGCTTCATGGGATATCGAGCTGAATGCTATACCGAATAGCCTAGCCCAAATGTACACCTTCTGAGGTGCCACCAACTGTAGATTCACTTTTGATGCCACAAACTTTGATGTGCTAGGTTCCACTCACTGCTTGTGAGTTTATTAGGGCTCATGAACACAGAGCCTGTACGGTAGTTCATGAAAGCCGTACGGCTGTTTTGTTTTTTTTTGTTTTAAAAAAAAAAAACAAAAAAAAAAAACACAACTATTTTGCGCCATTTGGACACTTTCAATAAAACTGCTTAATAAAGACACTAAAGGTGGATTTGAGCACTAAAATGCAGCTGCAATGGAGGGAGGCCTGGGTACCTCTGTTCTAGAAAGCAGTCGGGTCCCAATGGTTGAACCCCCAGCGATTATATATTTATCATCTATCCAGGATAAGTGATAAATCTTTTTGGATTGAAGACCAATTTAGAGTAATTTAATATATAATTATTAATCAGGCAGAACTGCCTTCCATGTCATGTGCAGTATTAACTATTAGTGCCCTGCCCCAGCAATAATGTGGCCAGTGATTGGCTGCAGCGATTACATATCGTCAATAGGTCGACACATCCTTAGCGGATCAGGAAGAACAGAGACCAGTGGAGCACTGGGGCGCAGGGCCGGGGATTGATAAAGGGAGTATTGCTTCTTTTGTTATTTTACACCATTGGAAGTTTTTAAAAATGTCATTGGGTTGGACAACCCCCTTAAAGGGAACCTGTCACCAGCATTTCACCTATTAAACCAGCAATATCAGGTGGTAGTGGGTGAAAAATCATTTCTATATAACCTATTATAGTCTTCTTAGTCGGCTCTGTAGCTGTAGTATTCAGCTTTTTAGTGTTCCCACACCGTATGCTAATGAGCATAAAAGAGTCAGATCTTCGTTTGAAAAGAGTCATATCTTCATTCCTCAAGTCTTTCGGAGTTTACCCCGCCTCTTTACTTTTGATTGACAGCTCCCCGCCTCCCCCCATACACAAAATCTGGCACTTGAAAATTGATGTCCTCTTCTGGTGTGTGCGCACAACGGGACACCGGATTATTACGATAAAAGGCGCAAAATGTTTGCAGACCGTTATTTACAGTCAGAGGAGGAATTTAGGAGAGGGGATAACGGCAATGAACTTTTGATAGCAGTGGCCAGTGAGGGAGAAGTAAAGTTCAATAGGTGAAAAGCTGGTGACAGGTTCCCTTTAAGTCCCAGCTGCAATAATGCTGGTGAATCTTTGGCCCAATCTACACAATAGGGCACAGCAGGTTAAAGTAGTATTTAGCAGATCTAAACATGTCAAATATGGCAGGTTGCAAAAATTTATCTAAAACAAGAGGTACATTTTAATGATTTAGAGTTGGTAGTTTTTTTTTTTTGCTTACAATTACTTACTGTCATTGTCTGATAAAAACATTGTGAAAATACAAGCCAGCCCAGCAAACACTAGAAAACAAGCTGTGGATTTTCCTCTTCCAGACCTAAAAAGGAAAAAAAAAAAAAAAAAAAGTTCATTAAAACATTTGATTTTTACTACTCATACTTCATGCATGCTATTATGGATAGCCGATGTACACTATATGGAAAAAAGTATTGGGACACCTGCACATTACACAAACAGGAGCTTTGATGACATCCCCTTATAAATCCAATAAAATGGAGTGGGTCCTCCTTTTGCAGCTAAAACAGCTTCCACTCTTCTGGGAGGGTGTTCCACAAGATTTTGAAGCTTGTCTGTGGAAATCTTTGCCCATTTATCCAGAAGGGCATTTGTGTGGTCAGACTGATGTTGGAGGAGAGGGCCTGGCAATCCCCGTTCTAGTTCATCCCAAAAGGTGATTGGCCAGTCAAGTTTCTCCACACTAAACTCACCCAACCATGCCTTTATGGACCATGCTGTGCACACTGGGGACCAGTCACTCTGTAACAGAAAGGGCTGAACCCCCAAACTGTTCCCACAAAGTTGGAAGCATAGAATTGTCCAATATGTCTCGGTATCACTGAAACTAAGGGGCCTAGACAAACCCCTGAAAAACAACCCCATAGCTTTATCCTCCCCCTCCACCAAACTTTACAGTTGGCGCAATGCAGTCAGGCAACGTTCCCCTGGCATTCACCAAACACAGACTCGTACATCAGACTGCCAGATAGAGAAGGGTAAGGGTATGTTCACACGCACTGTTTTCAGATATAAGTCGGGCATTTTACGCCTCAAATTACGCCTGAAAAAACGGCTCCGTTACACCTACAAACATCTGCCCATTGCTTTCAATGGGTTTTACGATGTTCTGTTCCCACGAGGTGTAATTTTAAGAGTCAAAAGACGGCCACGTCAAAGAAGTGCATGTCACTTCTTGGGCCGTTTTTGGAGCAGTTTTTCATGGACGCCATTGAAAAACAGCTCCAATAACGTCCGTAAAATACGGCGCGAAAAACGAAAGTAGTTACAAAAAGGTCTGAAACTCAGGAGCTGTTTTCAGGCGAAAACAGCTCTGTAATTTAAGACATATTTTGCAACTGCGTGTGAACATACCCTAACTCATCACTTCACAGAACACGTAACCTCTCCAAAGTCCAGTGGCGGCAGTTTTACACCACTCCATCCAGCACTTGGCATTGTGCTTGGTGATGTAAGACTTGCATGCTGCTGAATCGGCCATGGAAACCCATGCATGAAGCTCCCTGCACAGTGTTTGTGCAGATGTTCATGCCAGAAAAGGTTTGGACTCTGCAGCTATGGAGTCAGAGCGTTGGCGACTTTTATCCACTATGCGCCTCAGCACTCGGCAACCCTGCTCTGTAACTTTACGTGGTCTGCCACTTCATGGCTGAGTTGCTGTGTTTCCAAAACGCTTTCACTTTACAATAACATCACTCACATTTGATAGTGGAATATCTAGGAGCAAAGAAATTCAATTAACTGACTTGTTGCAACGGTGACATCCTATTACAGTACCACGCTGGAATTCAGTGAGCTCTTAAGATCGACCCATTTATTCACAAATGTTTGTAAAGGCGACTGCATGGCGAGGTGCTGGATATTATACACCTGTGGCAATGGGACTGAACGAAACACCTGAATTCAATGATTAAGAGATTTGTCCATATAGCGTATGTCTTTGCTAGACACAACTGTTTTCTCTATTATGTTATTGCCACAGGATATGCCATAAAAGTGCAATCGGTGGGTGTCTGAGCACTGGGATCTCCACCAGTCTCAAGAAAAGGGGTATATAGTCCCCAATCATGGAGGAGAAATGGCTGTGCATGCACAGCCACTCTCCATTATAGTATAAAAGAAATACAGGGACAAATGGGCATGCTAATTTGCACACCTCTATTTTCAGGAATCCAATGGTCGGACCTTCACCAATCAGTCTTTTATGGCACATTCACTAGATATAGCAAAAAAAATCATTAAATCAGAAAACCCCCATACATAAAAACAGAATTTAAACAGGAAAACACACACATGTAGCGATGTCAACAGAACGGAGGTCCCCCGTACACGGCCGTGCCCGTAATCACGGTCTGCGATTACAGCCGCGGACAGTTACTCGTATATGCGGGCCGTGCTCCCATATAAAGTATGGGAGCACGGTCCCTAAAAAGCAAAAAATAGGACATGTCCTATCTTTTGCGAAGCCTTTCTATGGCACGGACACCTTCCCGTAAATATACGGGAAAATGTCCGTGGGCAATAGAAATGAATGGGTCCGTAATTACGGATCATAATTATGGATGAATTCTACGGTCGTGCGCATGGGGCCTGAATGGTACTAATGTTAAAAAATGCATTTACTGAGCAGAGCACAAGTGAAAAGAACATCTGAGTAAGTAACGGTGAATCAGAAAGTGCTACGATACACGAATGTAAAATTATAGATAATAGCACATCTCATCCACGCTGACCCATACGGCCAAACTAGGCAGTTTGTCTATATGGAGCAGTAATAAGCAATCATGTATATACAAATCTAGCCTCAACGCTCTAGGATGCACTAGATATTATGAAAGTTGGAGATGAAGAAGACAAGTATAGCTGGCATGGTTATATTTAAAATAGTCCACAGAAAAAGTGAAGTTGAAGTTTTGGATAAAGTTACCCCTTAATACAAAAGGAGTTTCAAATTAGCTACTATATCTAATACTCTACAATTGCCATAGTTATTTAGAATCCCCTATCCATATTCAATACGCTTCACAACAAGGAGTTTGTAAATGATCACGTTTTTCTTAAAAGGATTTTCCCATCTTGGACATTTACGGCATATCCACAGGATATGCCATAAGTGTCCAATAGGTGCGGATCCCTTCGGTGGCCCCCTGACCCTTGTCTGGCTCCCCCAGGTTTCCGGCTACTGACTGACTAGGTGGTGGGAGTAAGGAAACAGCCATGCCAGATGAGCTGCGCAGTTTACATTACTCCCATCGTGAATGAAAGTAACAGGAACAGCGTAGAACAGCGTAGCACAGCAAGCTAAACTGTTTTCGTAGCTCCCAGGTTCCTCAAACAGCATAGCTCACCTTGCTATGCCGTTTCCGTTTCTCCCATTCACTTCTATGGTAGTTACGGAAACCGTGTAGCTCAACAAGTTCAGCTGTTTCCATACTACTGACCACCTTGTCAAACAGTGGCCGGAGCCCAACGAATCAAGGTAGTACAGGAGTCACGTTCTAGTGATATGTGCGGGACCCATATCTATCCGATATTGTCCTAGATGGGAAAACCCTTTAAGCACTTAATGCGAATGATGCAATACATACAGTGAAGGAAATAAGTATTTGATCCCTTGCTGATTTTGTAAGTTTGCCCACTGTCAAAGTCATGAACAGTCTAGAATTTTTAGGCTAGGTTAATTTTACCAGTGAGAGATAGATATAAAAAAAAAAAAAAAAAAAAATCACATAGTCAAAATTATATATATTTATTTGCATTGTGCACAGAGAAATAAGTATTTGATCCCCTACCAACCATTAAGAGTTCTGCCTCCTCCAGACCAGTTACATGCTCCAAATCAACTTGGTGCCTGCATTAAAGACAGCTGTCTTACATGGTCACCTGTATAAAAAAAGACTCCTGTCCACAGACTCAATTAATCAGTCTGACTCTAACCTCTACAACATGGGCAAGACCAAAGAGCTTTCTAAGGATGTCAGGGACAAGATCATAGACCTGCACAAGGCTGGAATGGGCTACAAAAACCATAAGTAAGACGCTGGGTGAGAAGGAGACAACTGTTGGTGGAATAGTAAGAAAATGGAAGACATACAAAATGACTGTCAATCAACATCGATCTGGGGCTCCATGCAAAATCTCATCTCGTGGGGTATCCTTGATCCTGAGGAAGGTGAGAGCTCAGCCGAAAACTACACGGGGGGAACTTGTTAATGATCTCAAGGCAGCTGGGACCACAGTCACCAAGAAAACCATTGGTAACACATTACGCCGTAATGGATTAAAATCCTGCAGTGCCCGCAAGGTCCCCCTGCTCAAGAAGGCACATGTACAGGCCCGTCTGAAGTTTGCAAATGAACATCTGGATGATTCTGAGAGTGATTGGGAGAAGGTGCTGTGGTCAGATGAGACTAAAATTGAGCTCTTTGGCATTAATTCAACTCGCCGTGTTTGGAGGAAGAGAAATGCTGCCTATGACCCAAAGAACACCATCCCCACTGTCAAGCATGGAGGTGGAAACATTATGTTTTGGGGGTGTTTCTCTGCTAAGGGCACAGGACTACTTCACCGCATCAATGGGAGAATGGATGGAGCCATGTACCGTCAAATCCTGAGTGACAACCTCCTTCCCTCCACCAGGACATTAAAAATGGCTCGCGGCTGGGTCTTCCAGCACGACAATGACCCGAAACATACAGCCAAGGCAACAAAGGAGTGGCTCAAAAAGAAGCACATTAAGGTCATGGAGTGGCCTAGCCAGTCTCCAGACCTTAATCCCATCGAAAACTTATGGAGGGAGCTGAAGATCCGAGTTGCCAAGCGACAGCCTCGAAATCTTAATGATTTACAGATGATCTGCAAAGAGGAGTGGGCCAAAATTCCATCTAACATGTGTGCAAACCTCATCATCAACTACTATAAATGTCTGACTGCTGTGCTTGCCAACAAGGGTTTTGCCACCAAGTATTAAGTCTTGTTTGCCAAAGGGATCAAATACTTATTTCTCTGTGCACAATGCAAATAAATATATATAATTTTGACAATGTGATTTTTTTTTTATATAATCTATCTCTCACTGGTAAAATTAACCTAGCCTAAAAATTCTAGACTGTTCACGTCTTTGACAGTGGGCAAACTTACAAAATCAGCAAGGGATCAAATACTTATTTCCTTCACTGTATATAGTACAGTGCAAAAGTTTTACGCAGTTGAAGTGTGCTTTTAAAAATATAAGTGTTCATTAATAAAAAATAAATTAAAAAAACTATTAACAAAATACAAAGTGAATGAACAGAAGAGAAATCCAAGTCAATATTTGGTGTGACCCTTTGCCTTCAAAACAGCATCAATTCTTCTAGGTACACTTGCACACAGTTTTTGAAGGAACTTGGCAGGGAGGTTGTACCAAACATCTTGGAGAACTAACCACAGATCTTCTGTGGATGTAGGCTTCTTCACATCCTTCTGTCTGTTCATGTTATCCCAGACAGACTCGATGATGTGGAGATCAGGGCTCTGTGGGGGCCATATCTTCACTTCCAGGGCTCCTTGTTTTTCTTTACGCCAAAGATCGTTCTTAATGACATTTGTTCTATGTTTGGGGTTGTTGTCCTGCTGTTGAATAAATTTGGAGCCAATCAAACGCCTCCCTGATGGTATTGGATGACTGATAAGTATCTGCTTGTATTTTTCAGTATTGAGGACACCATTAATCCTGAACAAATTCCAAATCCATTTGCTGAAATGCAGCCCCAAACTTGCAAGGATCCTCCATCATGCTTCACTTTTTCCTGGAGACACTCATTATAGTACCGCTCTCCAGCCCTTTGGTGAACAAATGGTCTTCTATTACAGCCAAATATTTCACATTTTGATTTATCAGTCCAGAGCACCTGTTGCCATTTTTCTGCACCCCAGGTCCTATGTATGTATTTGCGCGCAGTTGAGTTGCTTGGCCTTGTTTTCAAGTCGAAGGTATGGCTTTTTGGCTGCAATCCTTCCATGAAGACCACTTCTGGCCACACTTCTCCGAACAGTAGATGGATGCACCTGGGTCCCACTGGTTTCTGCCAGTCCTGAGCTGATGGCACTGCTGGACATCTGATTTTGAAGGGAAGTATCATGGGTCTTTGATTTGCTGCACAAAGTTTCCCTGGCCGACCACTTATTTTACGGTCCTTAACGTTGCCAGTTTGTTTGTGCTTGTTCAAAAGAGCTTGAACGACATATTTTGAAACCCCAGTCTGCTTTGAAATCTTTGCCTGGGAGAGACGTTGCTGATGCAGTATAACTATCTTGCCTCCTACACAACGGTTTCTGTTAGGCCTCATGCACACGACCGTAGCCATGTGCACGGCCGTGATTCTCGGGTAGGCCGGGGGCGGAGTGTCACTCGCAAGCCGCCGCAAACCGCGGGTTGTGCATATGGCCGCGGCCATTATTTGCCATGAGCCTGGACCACAGAACACGGCCGTAATAAGACTTGCCCGTTCTTTCTGCGGTCCGGGCTCCTGGGCCATGCACGGACCGTGTGCATGGGCCCATAGGAATGAATTGGGCTGCAATTCTCCCGTGGATTTTTGGGGGAATTGTGGCCGCAAAAGCACGTTCATGTGCATGGGGCCTTACAGTTAATGACTGTTTCAACCTACATAATGATGATCATTATCACCTGTTTGGTATAATTGGTTAATCATACAACTGTCTATAATCCTACAAAATCCATGACTTTGTGCAATGTTATCTAGAAGAATTGATGCGATTTTGAGGCAAAGGGTGGTCACACCAAATATTGATTTGATTTCTTTTTTTTTTTCATTCACTTTGTAGTTTAGAAATTGACAAAAAAAAACACAAAAAAAACAAACTATTAACACATCCATTTTTTAAAGCATTCTTACTTTGCAGCATTTTTCCCATAACTACCTAAAACTTTTGCAAAGTATTGAATGTAATCTAAATTTTTTATTCCAAGCCCCACAACTGCTACCCGTTCACTTTCTCCCTTCTAAAGGTTTGTAATCTTTCTCTATGTCCGGATCACCCTCGCTCTAATAGGGTATTTATATTTTAAAAAGAAAAGTCTAAAAAAAAAATGAGGAAAGTCCACAAAAAAAACTAAAATTGAATAATAGCCGATACACACACCACTTCTTACAGGCTCTCTCCCTCCGGTGTGTCTCCAGAGTCATCTGTTCCCTTTCCATTTGAAGCCAACCCCTCATCCTTCTCTTTCGGAACTTGCTTTTATCCACCGTCCTCCTGGCTATCAGCACTTTTCTGCTTGCCATGCTTTGTGACCTGTCAAATGGCCATTAAAATCCATCCTAATCTGCTACATTTTTAATTTGCCCTTTATTATTTAAACCTGCTTTGAATTTGTGACGGACTTACTACTTGCATTTTTTAGCAAGTACCTAAAAGAGCAGTGTTTGCTAATTTTACCTTTATACAATTATGCAGTTGTCATGTTTATGCCTTTTCTGTACTGCACAAAGTTGTTATTTTCTGTCATTTGTTTCCTCTATCTCCCCAAAAAATGAATACCCCAACACATACTTTCAGATAGATGAATCTTATATCTGAGAAGTCATATATATGCTCCTCTGAGCGGTGAACAGCAGGCACTTAGATATATATATAAAAAAAAGGTCTCATTGACATTTTGGAGAATGTATTGAGCATGCTCTGTGACATGTGCAAAAAGGAGGGAGAAGGAGTTGAGCCATCTCTACCACATATTGTCAATGGTCCTGTGTTATCTGCCTCCAATTTTATAACAGGGGTGTTCCCTTTTCTATACAATCATGCCCTGTAATCATAATCATATACCTACTTTCAATGTCCTCCAGTGTACACAGAATAAACTGACAAGTGATCTCTACAGAGTAGTAAAGGTACTTTTACACCGGCCGATGCAACGTTCTTTGAGCGCTCGTTTTCCCGATAATTGCTCAGTGTAAAAGGGCCTTAAGTGTTATTTCATTGTGAGGGCTCAATGGCCAGTGTAAAAGCTAGAATATATTTCATAATAGTAAAATAGAATTGTAAAAAAAAAAAAAACACAAAAAAAAACAAAACACACAAAACAGAAAATATATGTTTAACGCAAAAACTTGATTTTAAATAGGTCATTTTTGGACAATAGATCCACATTAAGGAATTCATTATTGCACAGGGAACATATCAAGCTCATTCATAACAAAACGTATTTAGGGGGAAAAAAAGGGGCCTAATTTTTAACTCCTCACTTACCAAGGAAAAATGTAGTTCAGATTGGTTGCTATGAGTAACCGCACAGTATTTATTAAGCTAGTATTTACACAAGAACTTCATGGTTTCTGGATCCGATCTAATTCTGTTCTGTCCATCACATCAAACAATTTGTCTCCTATAGAGACGGATTGTCCGTACTAACTATTCTTATAGGGACAGTCAAACAAAGTGCCCCAATATTTACACAGACGTAGCTACAATACTACTACCACTGCATTTGATGAAAAAAGCTTTAGGGCTTGTCCACACACAATGGAATTGCTGCAGAAAATATCTGCAACAAATCATTGAAAAACGCAGACATTCTGCTACATCACAAATGCACCATTTACTGAGGTTTTTTTACGGCAGGAAATGGTGCGTACTTTGCTGCATATTTCACAACGTTAGGAGATGGACATATCTCCTCTGAAAAACGCAGCAATCCTGGCCTCTTTCCACAGCAGGAATTGACATGCTGCGGTCCGAAAAATACGCACCGCAGGTCAATTTCTGCTCTAAATTTTCAAGCAGCACGTGGATGAGATTTGTTAGAGATCATCCACTATGCTGCTACTGTATTCTGCTGCGTTTTTTCCGCCCAAAATTCTGGGACGCAGAAATTCCGCAGCGTGTGAACGAGCCCATGCTATCCAAATATTCTGTACTTCTGCAGACATCTCCTGGGCTTTGGCATTTCATTGTTCATCATCATAAACCCCTCTTTCATTAAAGCTTATGATAAAATGTCCTTCCACATTTCAACTAAAAATGGTCAAAAAAAAAAAAAAGAACCATGAAACAGACTTCTCCATAAAGTGGCTGCAGCTGGCTGTTTTAATTCCCAATAAGATAAGATAGACTTTATTGATCCCAAAAGGGGAATTAATAATAGTCACACATTCTGCTCCATAAGATATCAACATCACGAATACAGGACATGCATAACAAACAATTAATACATCAACTTACATTAATTTAGTAGTAACAACAATACTAAAAATAGATGTAAGGCCCTGTTCACATGTTGTTTTCTGCAGGCGGAAAAATCTGCCTCAATATTCCTTCAGGAATTCCAAAGCAGACCTTGACCCACCGGCAGAACACTTTGCGTTTTTTGCCATCTTCTTCGCTGCTTTTTTCGGCCGTAGCCATTGAGCGCAAGGGGCAAAAAAAAAAAAAAAAAAAAAAAAAAGCACAGTGAAAAACAACTTTCTCTGCCTTCCATCCCATAGGTCAAAGTCGGAAATGCCTGAAGAAAGGGCATGATGCTTCTTTTGCGAACGTTTTTTCCGCCCGCAGGAAGCGCCTCCCATTGAGGTCAATAGGAATCGTTTTCGGCAGTTTTTTGGTGCGGTTACCATCGTGGTTTCCGCGTCAAAAACCCAGTGTGAACATACCCTAACAATACAGCTAAAAATAAATAAAATAATTTAGGTCATCGCTCTATAAAATGAAGATATAGCGATAGGTAAAAAGGACCTCATATACCCATCTTTAGTACATTTTAATTGAAGAGAATGTCTACTAAATGTACTACGTCTCAATTTAACACATAGTTAACCCCTTCCCGCCGCAGCCCTTTTTCAGATTTTCATTTTCGTTTTTTCCTCCCCACATTCCAAGTCATAACTTTTTTATTTTTCCGTCGATATAGTACTATGAGGGCTTGATTTTTGCGGGACGAGTTGTAGTTTTTCGTAGCACCATTTATTGTGCCATATAATGTACTAGGAAACGGGAAAAAATATTTGTGGGTAGAAAATGAAAAAAACAACGATTCCTTCATGTTTTTTTGCGTGCCGTTTTTACGGAATTCACTGTGCAATTAAAACAACATGTTAACTTTATTCTGTGGATCAAAACGATTACAGTGATACCAAATATATATCGTTTTTTCTGTATTTTACAAGTAAAATTACCTAAGTGTAAAAAAGAAAAAAAAAAATTGGTGTCGCCAAATTCCCGAGAGCCATAACTTTTTTATTTTTCCGTCGATTAAGTGGTATGAGTGCCTATTTTTGCGGGATAAGCTGTAGTTTTTAATGATACCATTTTGGGGTACATGCGATATTTTGATCACTTTTTATTTCATTTTTTGTGGGAGATGAGGTGACCAAAAAATAGAGATTCTGGCGTTTACAATTTTTTTTTTTACGGCGTTCACCGTGCGGGTTAAATAATGATATATTGTAATAGTTCAGACTTTTACGGACACGGCGATACCAATTATGTTTATTTATTTTTTTACTATGCTCTAGGGGGGAAATGGGAAAAGGGTTTTTTTTTTTTACTTTTAATTTTTTTTTTCACATGAAAAAACCAAACCTTTATTTTATAAATTTTTACTTTTTTTTATTAGTCCCCCCTAGGGGACTTCAACCAGCGATCGTTAGATCGCTTGCACAATATACTACAATACTAATGTATTGCCGTATATCGTGATTCTGACAGGCTTTTATGAAGCCCTGCCGGAGGCACAAATATGGCGGACCTGGGGGCCTTCATTAGGCCCCCAGGCAGCCGTAGCAACGATCGCCTACCCCGCTATTGCGTTGCGGGGGGTGTGATGAGCTGTTAGATGGGGTCACCCCCTCTTTCTAACAATTTAAATGCTGCAGCATTTAATGAGTTAAACGAGAGGGATCATGCTCGAGAGCGATGACGCTCGTTACTCTGTTGTGTCGGCTGTAACAAACAGCCGACACCCACATCGTATGGAGCGGGTTCACTCCGTGAGCCCGTTCCATACTTTCCCCCTACCCGACTTTGGCGTATGGATGCGTCAAGTGTCAGGAAGGGGTTAAACGGGGGATGTTGAGGACAAGCAACAATCCTGTCAAACTTGTGTAAAATCCTTTTTTCCGCCACTGCACGAACTGGTTCAAACGCATGTCCAACAATACTACTTGCCTTTCTAACACTCTTTTTCAGTCTATTAATATCCATAACCCTTGTATTACCATACCAGCCGACCACAACAAACACTATCGCACTCACCAACACTGAATTATAAAACATTTGCAACATCACTGAGTAGACGTTAAAAGACCTAAGTTGGCGCAAAATAGCGTTGCTGGTGGTGGATCACGAAGAGAAACTTCTACAGACTAGAGGGTGATAATACCAGTCTTCAAAAAAAGAAATAGATCTGAAATGGCCTTCCACTTCACTTCAGATAGGTGGATGTTTGGCCTGTCAAATAAGGACAACAACAAAATATTCACAAGTAATTTGTCCAGAAAAAAAATAAAAAAATTCTTCGTGCCGTTTCCTTTTACTGCCTTTATGTCAAGGCAAACGTCTAGCAAGCAGTGAATACATGTAGTCTACAATGTCAAACAATATGTCTCCCACCCCGTGAGTCCTCACACTTATTCCGACACATAGGGAGAGAGAATTTCTTTACATCCCCTCTACTGTGCATCATTTAAAGAATCTCAGAAGAAAGGGAAGATGCTGCAGAGCAGCCAAGCAATTGAATATAGTGCTACCTTGTATTTGTTAATAATCTGTGAACGAACCAGCAAAGCACTCCACTTTGTAATCACACCTTGACCGACAGACTCAATCTCTTTTATCACCTGCCACTAATGCTCTCAAACTGCACAAGTGTTATTAACAGCAAGATACATTTATAAAGAAACAAAAAAACTAAAAAAACAAACAAAACACCTCTCCTATAGAAGTAAGAATAGAAGTACTGCAACCAGCGTGAGAAGTAGGGGAAGAAAAATAAAAGAAAAAAGCTGGTGATGGGTATACAAAGGTTATGCTGCAGCTATATATGTCAAAAGCATTGCATTGAGTTTTCACATATTTTCTAGTAGAACATCTTTATAGCCTTGCACTACTGTCAAGAGAACAACTCAACGCAATTTGGTTTATCCATTCTCGCATTCATGTTCACATTTCAGGACTAATTTTATTATTGTAAACTATGAACCAATGTAATGGTCATTTCATAAAACTTTAGTCAAAGTGACATGTCAAAGGTTTTGATCGGTGGGGGTCTGGGTGCGGTGACCACCACTGATCGCTGTGCCCCTTCGGCTGTAACGGGTAACTTTGGCTCACCTCGGCTCTTCTCGGGAAGACAGAGTTAGCTGAAGAGCCGAAATGAGCCGAACTTATTACAGCCGAAGAAGCACAGTTCTCGGCCGACGCGTCTGCCCCTTTGTTTTAGCGATCGGTGGGGATCAGCACCTGGACCACCACCAATCAAAACATCACTAGGACATGTAAAAAATTTTATGAAATGACAGTTACTCTTTAACCATTTAAAGCATTCCTGCGAGTTTTCAAAAGTGTATAAAAACTTTTATTTCACTAATTTATTTGCACAAGTCCCAGAGGAGTCCAAAATGTTTACAATTAATATAGGTTATTGGCAACCAAACTCCCGAGTTAACAATCTCTCTACATTTCAGAAGTCCGTAAGTAAATAATGTGCCCTGTTTAACCACAGGGTTGACCTATCCAGTAGGACCATCACTGATCCCTAGAAAAAGCCACATACCTATGTATTGTGGTGTATTGTAATTTTTACAGGCTCCTATTTAATCCTTCATTAGGCCCCCAGGCTGCCATGACAACCATCAGCACCCCACATTCGCCTCGTGGGAGGGTGGCGATGGGGTGATATATACGGTTCCCCCCACTTTAGTGGCTTAGATGACACGGTTACTATTGACCGTGGCATCTAAGTGGCTAAATAGCAAGGATCGGAGTGATCTTTGATCCCGGCCATTACAGTGAAGTGTCGGCTGTAACATACAGCTGACACCTGCGGAGTATGGAGCGGGCTCCCCGTAACGGCCATGCCGCACAGTTACGCCATATGTCATTACGTGGTAAAGTGAATGGACCTCAAAACAACATGATAAAAAGTGGACAAAGTTAAGCGCGGATTAATTTCATAATATATCTTTATTTATTAGACGGATCACCACTTTTCAGATACAGAGCTCCAAATCCTGCACAGGCATTGAATTGTATCTTTAAAACGGAGTGCCTACAGCCAGCACTAGTGGGAGCTTAGTGAATACTGTATGATTGAGTTCAATGTATAACAGTACGAAGTAAGCTCCCTCTAGTGGTGGATTTGGAGCGCTTTATCAGAAAAACGGAGCTGCAACCACTATAATGATATAATTTAAAAAATTATTTCAGCGCAAACATTTGAACATATTTAGATTAAAAAATGTTTTTCATGAGTGGACATGCAAATATCGGTTAGCATTGAGCTTCTACTGTATGCACCGTTGCAATGCAAGTCACTATCGAGCTTTTTCTGGATTGGCCAACAAAAAAGTATTAACAACCACACAAAGATCAGCCACAAAAGATATAAAAACATGCATTATTTTCCCTGTAGATGATCTACAGTTGCTAAAATCAACAACAAGCCGATCAGCAGCCACAGGGAACAATAATCCATGTGACCGCCATGTTTTATTACAGTCTCTTCAGGAGCATTTTACGAAGAGTGAACGCATCGTGGGCAAACTATGTATAATATGTGTCTAGACATTACCATATGGCAGCACTTTAAGGGAAACTTAAATATTACATGAGTTAGAAATTCTGGTTTTTCAACCTTACGATCAGTCTGTCTAGACATGATTTATATATATATATATATATATATATATATATATATATATATATATATATATATATATATATATATATACACACACACACTTATATATATTTATTATTATTTTTTTTTTTTACAGGCTTTCTTTTCTTCAGGTTTAGAATTCCTTGAAGGCTAATAGGGGTTTTAAAAATAATTACACAAAACATAATTTCATCATACTCACCAAGGCTTCTGAATAAAAAACAAGCAGAGAGGGAAAGCAGGAACTTCCACAAGACCGTACAATGCCACATTCATATAGAGATTGCCTTTCAGCTCTCCTGCATTTAAGGTCAGACCATAATAAACCAAACTGCAGACATACCTGGAAAAAAAACAGATCATCATTGCTACTGAAAGGTTTGCAGATATCTGAAGAGCTGGTTTTCTGAAAGTCAATTTATCAAGAATGTGCTCTGACATAGAATAATGGTCTGGATGAAAATAACACTCCTTTGACCACTGATGGCAACAAACTCCCCAATCTAATACTTTCCCCAAACACTGCATTGAGAAATAAGCGTGCAAGTCAGAGGCATTTCACAATGAATTACTTCATAAACGCACACATATATAGAGAAGTAAAGCTATCAATTACAGAAATGAGAAATTCATTCATATAGTCACTTCTGTTCTAGTGTGATGGCTTTCTTATAGGGCCAGTGTAGCTAATGTCACACATTCCCTCTCATGGGCCCATGTTGACCCACTGCAACAACGTGAACATTACTTTTAGCATTAGGAAATATAGGTACTTTACAATGCATTGCATATATCGCAGTAAGGGTATGTGCACACACACTATTTACGTCCGTAATTGACGGACGTATTTCGGCCGCAAGTACCGGACCGAACACAGTGCAGGGAGCCGGGCTCCTAGCATCATAGTGATGTACGATGCTAGGAGTCCCTGCCTCGCTGCAGGACAACTGTCCCGTACTCTAATCATGTTTTCAGTACGGGACAGTTGTCCGGCAGCGAGGCAGGGACTCCTAGCATCGTACATAAGTATGATGCTAGGAGCCCGGCGCCCTGCACTGTGTTCGGTCCGGTACTTGCGGCCGAAATACGTCCGTCAATTACGGACGTAATTAGTGTGTGTGCACATACCCTAAAGCTTTCGATGGTATGACCCAGAAGATCAGCACAATTAAGCCTAGAAAATATAAGAATACAAGGAGGATATTAGATGTATGAACATCTTACTGTTGCTATTATTATATTTAGACCCCAAAAGAAAGAGAAGCCATCCCTCAACCCATCCTTTTTGTCCAACTATCGCCCCATTTCCCCACTCCAGTTTGCTTCAAAACTTGAACAAATATGTCTAGCTTGAACAGTTCTCCCACCTCTTGTCAAACTCTCTTTTTGACCATCTGCAATCTGGCCTCTGACCCCACCATGCTACTAAAACTGCCAAGGCCCCACAACATTACGCTGTGCTCCTCCTTCTACTCCAGTCCTCGGTCTCCAACACAGTTGGCCACTTTCTCCTGTTACAAATTCTCTCATCTCTTGGCATCACAGACTTGGCCCTCATCTAAATCTCCTCATGCATTACCAACCAAACATTTAGTGTTTCCCATTCAAACACCACCTCCTCGTCTCACCCTCTCTCTGTTGTTGTCCCTCAAAGCTCCATCCTGGGACCCCTGCTCTTCTCTATCTACACTGTTGGCCTAGGACAGCTTTTAGGATCCCATGGCTTTTAGTGCCATTTCTATGCAAACGACACAGAAATTTATCTCTCTGGCCCAGATGTCCCCTCTTTGTTTTCCAGATTGTCTAACAGCATTATCCTCCTTCTCCTCCCACTTCTTAAAACTCAACATGGAGAAAACTGAAGTCATCATCTTTTCCCCATGTCAATCAACCCCTAAACCAGAACTATCAATCACAGTTCACAGCTACAGACTTTCCCCAGTCTCACAACTCCGCTGCCTCGGGATAACCCTTGATTCCGCCCTGACAACCTCTTGTCGCCTCCAACTCAAAAACATTTCTCGAATTCACTCTTTCCCCAACCTCGAGTCAACAAAAAAGTTAGTACATGTGCACATTATCTCTCCCCTAGACTACTGCAACATCCTTCTCTGTGGCGTCCCAACTAACACTCACGCACCCCTGCAATTCCCCCTCAACTATGCTGCCATGTTACTCTATCTTTCTCCCCGTTCCACCTCTGCCTATCCTTTCACTAACTACCCATTGCCCAGCTTATGTTTTTGTTCATTTGAACTGAATTCAAGGGTGTGCACAACCTGTCCCCCCTATATGCTCACGATGCCTCCCCACACATAAATCTCTGGACCTCACAAGACCTTTTGCTTTGCTCTCCTCTTGCCGCTCCTCACATCATGGTCTTCAAGATTTGTCCCATGTATTCCCATATACTCTAGAACTCTCTTCCCAACACACCACTCTCCCACCATCCAAACTTTCAAAAGCAACCTGAAAACCCACTTCTTTAGAAAAACGTACAACCTGTAATAACCCTGCTACCTCAACTCGACCGGATGAACCGTTTCTACCCTGACCTACTGTCTTCTTCCCCCTTCCCTCATAAAGTGTATGCCCTCATGGGCAAGGTCCCGTCTCCTTACATACCAGTCTATCATTCATTAAGCTCATGTTTATTGTACCAGTTTTTATTGACTCATGTCAAGTACTGTAAGCATTTCTGTTGATGATGTTGATAACCAAACGTAAGTGGAGAAATCAGTGGAGGGATCAATAGCAAATAGCATGGTCAAGGTTAAAACAAAAAAAAAAAAACACAAAAATAAATAAATATCAGAAGCCATGTAATTGCTATATGTGAGTCTGAATTCCATAGTCTTATTGAAGAAAGACCACATAAGTTGACATAGTTCATATTCATTTTCCTGGAGACCAGTCGGTTACTTTAGTCCTGGAGAGTTCTTTGAAAAAAGGGCAGTCCATTAGGTGAAAGCTGGCCATGTTGAACAATTAGGGAGGATTTACACGAGCGTGTGCGTTTTGCACGCGCAAAAGGCACTTAACAGCTCCGTGTGTCATCACCATATGATGCGTGGCTGCATGATTTACGCGCAGACGCCATCATTATGACACTCTGTTTGTATGTTTGTAAACAGAAAAGCACGTGGTGCTTTTCGGTTTTCAATCATACTGCTGTTGCGCGAATTACGCGCGTCCCACGGAAGTGCTTCCATGTGGTGCGCGTGATTTTCACGCACCCATTGACTTCAATGGGTGGGTGATGCGCGAACCGCTCAGAAAAATAGGACATGTCGTGCGTTTCACGCAGCGGACACACGCTGCGTGAAAATCACGGACTGTCTGCACAGCCCCATAGACTAACATAGGTCCGTGCGACACGCGTGAAAATCACGCGCGTTGCACGGACATATTACACGCTCGTGTAAATCCTCCCTAAGAGTAACACAGGCCCTGAATTGGAAAGGCGAGTGTGGAATACTTAGTGGGACTAAGCCAACCGCTCCTTCTCCTGGCTGCCCCATAAAAATGTATGCTTAGCCAAGAATGCAGGTTTATTCGAATGGGGAAAGAAGATTAATCTTCTAATCTCATGAAGCATCAGGCATGTTGAAATCCAACATGGCTGATCCTTCAGCCCCCTCCCCCCATGTCTGCTAAAAGAATGTTGGGCTGCCCCCATGCACATTGGATTAATTTTGGCAGAATTGGCCGACTTTAATATGTATGGCCTGCTAAGAGTATCGAGGGATGAAGGTCTTACACAGGGGCGTAACTAGGAAAGACTGGGCCCCATAGCAAACTTTTGACTGGGGCCCCCCTCCCCCGGGTGTCACACAACCCCCCCCCTTGTAGATAGTGCCTTATTTACAGCCCCCCCTGTAGATAACGCCATACAGCCCCCCTCTGTAGATAGCGCCATACATCCCCCTGTAGATAACGCCATACAGCCCCCCTGTAGATAACGCCATACAGCCCCCCCCTGCAGAGAAAGCCATACAGCCCCCCCCTGTAGAGTACGCCATACAGCCCCCCCCTGTAGGGAACGCCATACAGCCACCCCCCCTGTAGGGAACGCCATACAGCGTTCCCCCCCCCCCCGTAGGGAACGCCATACAGCGTCCCCTCTCCCAAAAAAATGCGACCTACAGTGTGTCCTACAAAATACATGTATCCCCTCTCCACAGGATCTCCACAGGATCTCCACAGGATAGGGGATACATGAGTGATCGCTGGCAGCGATAGGGAGAACGGGGGACTGAAAGTCCCCTGAAGTTCTCCATGACTAACCTCTGACTTCCGGGGTCTGCACAGCTCAATAAAAATGAAAGGAGCGCTGGTCACGCATGCGCACAAGCACGACCGGCGCTCCATTCATTTGTATGGAGCTGCCGACACAGAACCCGGAAGTCCGAGGTTTGTGATGGAGAACTTCAGGGGACTTTCAGTCCCCCGTTCTCCCTATCACTGCCAGCGATCACACATGTATCCCCTGTCCTGTGGAGATCCTGTGGAGAGGGGATACATGTCCTGTGGAGAGGGGATACATGTCCTGTGGAGAGGGGATACATGTCCTGTGGAGAGGGGATACATGTCCTGTGGAGGGGGGATACGTGTCCTGTGGAGAGGGGATACGTGTCCTGTGGAGAGGGGATACGTGTCCTGTGGAGAGGGGATACGTGTCCTGTGGAGAGGGGATACGTGTCCTGTGGAGAGGGGATACGTGTCCTGTGGAGAGGGGATACGTGTCCTGTGGAGAGGGGATACGTGTCCTGTGGAGAGGGGATACGTGTCCTGTGGAGAGGGGATACGTGTCCTGTGGAGAGGGGATACGCGTCCTGTGGAGAGGGGATACGCGTCCTGTGGAGAGGGGATACATGTCCTGTGGAGAGGGGATACATGTCCTGTGGAGAGGGGATACGTGTCCTGTGGAGAGGGGATACGTGTCCTGTGGAGAAGGGATACGTGTCCTGTGGAGAGGGGATACGTGTCCTGTGGAGAGGGGATACGTGTCCTGTGGAGAGGGGATACGTGTCCTGTGGAGAGGGGATACGTGTCCTGTGGAGAGGGGATACGTGTCCTGTGGAGATCCTGTGGAGAGGGGATACGTGTCCTGTGGAGAGGGGATACGTGTCCTGTGGAGAGGGGATACGTGTCCTGTGGAGAGGGGATACGTGTCCTGTGGAGAGGGGGGGGGGGATACTTGTCTTTTGCTCTATTTTGCGCCTTCAGGACCAGACACCGTTTAGCCATTTTTAGCACGTGTTGGTTAAATGGCTATAACTTTTTTATTTGTTGGGCTAACGACGTGATTTTTGCGACGTTTTTTCCGTAGACAATGCAGGTTTCATTTTTTATCGTTTTTATACACACCTTTTTTGCTATTTTAGAATTTTTATTCATAAAGTTTGAAAATAATATTAAAAAAAGAAGCTTTTTTACATTTCAGCTATTTTTTTTTTGGTAATAACATAGTTTTACCCTAAAATAGACCTTTTATTTGTGATCGTCATTGTCTAGCGTAAATTTTAATATATTACATGTCTATATTAGGGTAATTGGGTCAGCGCTAGCGTTACAACAATGATTGGCGGGGGGGGGGGGAAACGTTTTTTTTTGGGGTGGGTATTTTATGTGTATTTATTTATTTATTTATTTTGCACTTGACTTTACTATTTTTTTATTACTATGGTCTGTCCTCCAAAGGTCAAAAAAGACCTTTGGGGAACTTTATATAATTTTTTTTCTTTATTTTACACCATCTTTTCCACTGTAACTGGAGCTGCACAGCAGCCCCAGTTACAGGGGAAATCAGCTCTCTCATAGTGACGATTGTCACTAATAGGGCTGTGCTGGGTCTAGTAAGACCCAGCAGCAGCCTGCCACTAACGGCACCCGGTGATCATGTGACCAGTCACATGATCACCGGGAGGAATAGAGACAGCGCCGCTGCTGCTGTCTCTATTCCTGTACACAGCGCGCATTGAGCGCTGTGTACAAGTGATCAGAGAAGACAGAAGCAGCTAAAGCTGCTTCTATCCACTCCTCAGGGTCCCCGGCAGTCACTGACAGCCGGAGACCCGACATTCAGCTGCCCGATCGCGCGGGCAGCAAGTTAAAACCCGAGCCGTAGAAAGTCTATGGCTCGGGTTTTAAGGACCCTGACCGCTGGCCGTAAAAATACAGCCAGCGGTCGGGAACCAGTTAATGGCAGAGCGGGGAGATACCTCCCTGCTCTGCCGTAGTGTTCAGTGGCGTCCCGCTGTAGCAGCCATAGCGGCTGCTAGCAGAGCCTCCGGCCATGGTGGGGGCCCGTGCCGGCGGGCGACACGGGCCCCCTCATGCCGCGGGCCCCGTGGCAGCCGCTACTGCTGCTACGGCGGTAGTTACGCCACTGGTCTTACACATTTTACACCAGTCTCACAGAGAGGTGGCTATACACTTGGGGTCTGGATACATTTATGTTCCCAGCTTGAATTACTTATTGTAAGTGGAAGTACTCAGGACTCTGGGCAGGATTATGCTGTAGTGCCCAGAATCAGGATGGTAAACTCTCGAAAAAAACAAAAACCTTTCAGAATATATAAACTGGAGGGCACAGAGGACCTGTGGATGTACTAGGTGCTGCTTATAAAAATCATATGCAGGTCTTTTGAAGGCGCCACAGAGGAGAATGTCAAGGTAAACCACAAAAATCTCAGCGGCACATATCTTTATAGGATGGCTGGTGTAGAGAACTCTACCAGTAAAGGTGATCCCGAGCTCCCTGGGCCTTCCCCAAAACAGTTTATGTTAGTAATATTCCATTCCATAAACACTCCAGCTATACCCCTCATGAAAACTATTTCTATCTTTTAAAGTAAAAAGGAATAGTGTAGTTACATCTACCAAATGGACCAAAGAAAATAAGGCTAGTTTCATATGTACCTGGTTGGTGGCCATCAAAAATACTAAGTGAGTCTAGGTGGAGACGGTATTTATATAGCTAATAATAATAAAAAATATTATATCAATAATTAATAATAATAATTTAACTTTTGTGTTGCATCAACTTTTCAGACTGCAAGAAAAACAAATAAGTGAACCCTTGACCAAATCAAGGATATTCTACCTGATGACCAGGCACATATTTTGGACAATCAGAAATTGTCCAACTTATTGTAAACGTACTGTATACCCAGGAAAGAGCAAAGGACAAACAGCAACCATATAAACAAATACTATAGCCGAAATTTTGACTATACTATTGAGAAACCTAAAGAGCTAAAATCATTACAGTAAAAATATTAATAATCATCCCTCATGAAGCTGCAAAATGCCTGACCTATGGTAACAGTCATATGTTCCTACAGGAGTCACTGTTGAGTGGCTACCAATAAGCAGATTGTCCACACCCCACTAGGGACACGCAGATAATGGAACCTCATACCATAGCAAGTTCTTGAAGACCACACTGCGCAATCAGTGGAGAGCCACAGGGGGCAGAACTATAGAACACAGGTGTATTGAGCAGAATGCTGGATTATAATAAACGGATGGAATAAAGATGATACAAGACACTCAATATGCACCAGCCACCTAAAATATTAGAAGCAGCCATTACTGCTTAACATTCTTTACATTGAATCCTTTTTAAACTCTAAAAATATTCTGGAAATTTCTAGTTCATTCTGTTTAAAAAAAATATGGAAAAATAGGCAAATATCATTTAAAAACAAAACAATCATAACACAACATTTTTTTTATTAATGGAAGAGATCAGGCAAAGATGTAAGAAATGAGCAGCTTTGTCAGTAATTGAACAAATAAAAAAAACACAATTAGGCCCCATACACGCAATCGTAAAATGTGACGATAATCGCGTACCGTAATATGGACTATTCAGTTCTGTTGGCCGTGGACACCTTTCCGTATCGCTACGGATGGGTGCCCGTGCCATAGAAATGTTTCGAAAATTGTACGTTGTATGGGAGCACGGCTCGAAAATGCGGACGGCTGTGATTACGGGCATGGCCTTGTGCATGGGGCCTTACAATGGGATAAATGCTAGACGCACTCTCAGGGTCAGCTCCATTAGGCCGGGTTCACAGGTAGCGTAAATAGAGCGGATTTTCCACGACGGATTTCATTGCGAAAAATCTGCAGCATAATACAGTAGCAGCAGCATAATACAGTAAGCTGCGTAAATGATTAGCAGAAAATAACGCTCAGAACTTGACCTGTGACCCGTTTTTTAAATCCGCAGCATGTCAATTGTATTTGCGTAATCGCTGCTTTTGTGTTTTGGGTTTTCCCCCATTGAATTCCATGAGGAGGTAAAACACCTAACAAATAGTAGATGTTGCATTTTTTTGCGGCAGAAAAGCTGCGATTCTTTTAGATAAAAAATGTCTTACTTACCCAAAATTCTGTGTTTCTTCATCCAGGCCAAGCTCCTGGAATGATGTTTCATCTCATGTGACCGCTGCTGCCAATCACAGGCTGTATGAAGATTTTTTTTTTTTCTGCCGGAATTCTGCGTCGACCAGGGCGCATACGCTGTGTGATTTTACGCAGCGTATCCGCCCCCGTGTGAACATGCCCTTAGACATCAATGTGACTAGTAGCCACAGTTAATAATACAGCAGGCATCCTCCAGGGTTTCAGTAAATAAAGAACTCCGCTCATCAACCTGGATGTATGGGCTTCATTTTTGAACGGCCGTTATTGACGGTCCCGTCACACACTGGCTGCACACGGATGCCTTCCATTTGCAGCCCGTTGTTTCACAAACCAAATTCAATGCGAAGGCCGAGACTATTCCATCAAAAACGGGCAGGAGTAGGATCTGCCCTACTTTTGACGGAACGGCTGCACGGTTCCGTTAAAACAACAGAAGTGTGCATGGCCGCATTGAAATGAATGGGTTCAGGGTGCTATCCGTGACAACAACGGATAGCAGCCTGAAGGAAAAAACTGAAATGGGCATGGGGCCTTATACACAGATCAGCACAGAAGAGATTCTTTCCCCGATTGCTAGCGGTTTCATTAACAAAGCTGGGTTTACATTTTCTATATGTATGATATGTTTGCAATATTGAGGTATGTACGCAGCAGTGGGATTTCTGCAGATCAACCAGCATTCAAGACTGTTCTGCAAGACTGGATATATGGAGACTTTTCAAGAACAGAGCAACTATTTAAAGGGTTTTCTGCTTTGGACAATCCCTTCTTGTTTGAAAGGATCCCTTGACAATAAGCAGATCAAAAAAAGTGTCCCCCTGCTAGGGCCCCAGTGATCAGCTGCTATTTGGGAGGAAACAGTAAGGATGGGTTCCCACGGACAGGATATGGCGCGTAAAAATTACGCGTGTCTGACCTGGAATCCGCAGGACATTCCGTCAGAATAATGTGGTGCGATTTTTCGGACTGAAATTCCGCTGGGAGGAAAGCCATTCATACTTACCCCCTCTCTCCTCTGACGTCCGCTCCGGCCTCTCTGGAGGACGTTTCAGGCCATGTGATGCTGCAGCCTGTGACTGGCTGCAGCGGTCACATGGGACGTAACGTCATCCCAGGAAGCCAGACTGCAGGAAGGAGGGTGTTCTGGGTAAGCATGATTATTTTTTTTCTTCCGACGCTGCCATTTTTGCGGCGTAAACGCTGCGATTACGCCGCTAAATAATTAAATTCCGCACCGCTGGTCAAGTTATTAACATTTACGCTGCGTTTTTCCCCAGCGTGGGCATGACATTTTCTAAACCTCATCCACTGTGCTGCTACTGTAAATGCTGCGGAATTTCACACAGAATTCCACAGCATTTACGCTATGTGGGAACCCGGCCTAACGGTTAGGTTTCCCTGCAGCACCGTCACAGGGGAAAATAAGTATTACACAGCTCCCATTTAAATCAATGTGTTTTCCCTATAGTAGAGGACAGGACAAGTCCTCCAGAGCGAGAGTCGCTCTTTATAATCGCTTTCCATTCTGGCCAAGAGATGAGGATTGTAAACAGAGGAATTTCACTTATCGAGATAGGCCAGCGGACAATTCTCAATGAATCTGCAAACGACAATGGAAAAAGATTAACATTTCCTTACTATTTGTGGCACACAGCGGTATGTTTAGTAGTATCTCATTGTCACCTTTATCACGGTTGGAGCACTTAAGGTGACATACAACTGGTGACAGATTGCCTTTAAACACTACATAAGATTTAAGGATTATGAATAGCTGCTCTGTTCTTGAAAAGACTCCCCAGCCCCGGCCTGCAGAACAGTCTTGAATGATGGTTGCCTTTAATAGATAATTACAACTTCTACCCTGGCTTTGGGAGGAAACAGTAAGGCTGGGTTCCCACGGAACGGATATGCTACGTAAAAATCATGCAGCGTGTCTGACCTGGAACCCGCAGGAAATTCTGTCAGAATAAATTAGGTAGACCTAAACGTTCTTTACTGGAGGACATAAACCTTTACCTTATATTTTGGGACTACCTTCGCTTTTACATCGTAGCCAAAGAAATGAACTCTGATTTCATTGGGCCAAGTACATACCATATAGTGGACTCTGTGTTATATACTACTGGTGTATGTGTGTTATTGTCTAAAATGATACCGATATATGCAATAGAACATCTTATTCACTGCCTTTCTGGCCTATCCTTGTCCCAGTCCCAACTGACGGACGTAAGTGGCAAAATCTAGAGCTCGTCATAGTAATATCACATATAGCTTTTTATCATATTTAATATATGTAGTATTCGATTTTTGCATTGGACTCTGTGGCTGGGGAAATATTTCTCATATACCACCATGAAGCAGACTAACTTATTACTAAGCTTGTATGCCATTTTTCAACACCGACAAAATTATTAAACTGCATCCAAATTGCTTTTGTTGTTTGAACACACTCCTCCAGAGCTCCCATTATATCCAGAGCAAGGATTGCTTACAAGTTATTATGATTAAAGGATTACAATCTCCAGGCTAAATGCAAAGATGGAAAGTGCATCTTAAGTAGAAAGACAACTCTTCAGAGATAAATCTTGTCGTTATAAATTATATGACTTGGCGATTCACAAGACATTGCACATACTCCGTGTACTTTTCTTTTGCTATGTAATTGCGATCATAATGAGGGCTTTGATGAAGAGCCATTTGAAAGAAACTATTGGTGACAGCTCAGATGGAGGCCTCCATTCTGCAGCACTCTATGTCACTGTCCCCGCTGCCCTAATATGCCACCATGCTGATCTGCCGCTTTTGATCTTCGAATAGAAACTCAAACCAGGTTTCTTCATAATTCCCAAAACCCCATGGTATATACTCTTTAAACAACATATATTGGAAAACACAGTGAATTTGTTGTCTTTTCTGGAAATGTCTGTTTTTACTCAAAAGCCCTTTTTAAATTGTTAAGTATTCTCTTCTAATATTTACTTGGCAGTTGAAATTGTAGACTACAGGGACTTAAAGAAGTCTGCTAAGAAATCCAGTGTTAGGAGATTCCTTGCTCATCTGCAGTTTCCCATATAACATCTGCATTCTGCCCATGCTCTGTCTGTGCCGTTGCATTGGATTATTTTAACTTTTTTTAGTGCTCACGAAGAGCCGGCTCATCACAAAACCGTGAGGAAGGGGGAAGAGGGTGTGTTGAGAACTGCACCATGGAGGATAGTCAAGGGACTCCTCAGAAGAATCTGCATAACAAGGAATCCAAGTTTAACTAATATACCCGCAGACCTAATGCTCAGGAGAAATATCTGAAAGGACAGACTTTACTGTATACTTCCAAAAAAGTATACATAAAATGTAAGTACAGCATAAAGCTACAACTCTTTTCAGCTAACAGTGAATGCGATTCTAAAAACGATATGTATGTCAGTACCTATAGGTGATGCTTACCTTCTATTTCTTTTCCTCACTGCTTAGGTGCTCTTTAAGGCTACATTCACATCACGTTTTTTTAGCCTATGTTTGACGTATACGCTGAGAAAAGCGCTCATTCTATACAATCGGGCTGTAACGGGTGTCTAACAGTGGCATCTCTGACCTTATAAGCTGTAATGGCATCCGTTTAACAGTTATGTCGTGAACTCTTATGACCGTTTATAATGTATCCGTTAAAGGGATACCATTATAGCGTTTGGATGGCGGAGGCCCTTTTAGGAAATAATTTAAACGCATCTGTCACCCATAGGCTACAATGAATAAGTCAAGAAAAGCTATTGAAAAGCTCATGATGTATCCAAATAACCGATGCCTGTGATGGATGCCATACAGTGGCACCGGTCACTTATAGGCGACCATGTTAAAAAAAAAAAAAAAATGTATACGTTTAACATGTAGGTCTTTTTTACTGGATTACGCAGGATGGAATAGCTTAGTCTACTACACTATTCCATACTTTTTTTTTTTTTGCAGTATACCGATGTAGACTCTTTTGGCCTCCGCCTGAAAATCGAATACACATAATACGTGTATGTTGGGAGCTTAAATTAATTCCATGGTCCAGAGCTGTAATCTGTGACTGCAGCTTCACACAGTGACTACAGGGAGTCTCAAGTAGTCAGAAATCCACCTCCTGTCGATCATTGGTTCAGGCTGCTGCTTTTTCCCTCCACACTGCACCTTTGCCTCCTCAGATTGGCTGCGGTGTATAAACACACGTCCATCTCAGGCTCACCAAGAAGTCAATGCACGGAGAGCTGCTTTACAGAAAGGACAGAATGATTATAAAGCACAGATTAGGCAGCAGACGGCTAACCGTCTATTCTCAAAGTACAACAGAGGTTGTTACTCATCTTTGTACAGACAATAAAATGGCATAGAAGCCTGCTGGGCCATGCAGATTTACATTCCCACAGGCCCTCCTAACTGACTGCTTTGCCTGTGTGTCACAGCAGCACTGGCATTATATTCATGAACCAGAACAATAAGGACTACCAGTATCATAGGTTCCTCTTAAACAAGAGAATGCTACACAATGGAACTAGGAGATATCACAGGGAAAAAGCTATTTTTTAAAGAGAGCGGATACCTTTTATTTTGGATATTAAAGTGAAATTCAATTATAGAAATAAAGGAAGCTGATTCTAGACTATGCTGACTGGAAACGGGCCCCACCTAGGCTTGGACAGCAATAGAAGAGGACGAGACTCCGTGGCATCAGTTGCTTAATATGTTACTATTTAATGATCCATCGGGTCAATACATGGGTAAAAAGCAGGATTTCAAACCTTTTGTGAAGGAGCTGTGAAACTCTGCCCCTTTGACTCCCATCGATACCCACATTTGCACCAAAAAAAAAACAACGGTGACAAAACTATTTTTATTTTTTTAATTAAATAAAAGATTATCAGAAATGCTGCATCTGTGGCCTCAGTCTATAGGACCTTCTGGAATAGCTTCGCATTTATAAATTGACATGGCCAAGCATCAAAAACTGATCCTTCCGTCAATTATATTTCCATACAGTTTTGCATCTATGAGATTCTGCCTTCAAGGTCTTCATACAATAGTGTCTTATTTTAAAACGTCCATTTAATTTTCTCTTCCCGTGCACAGATAAGATATTTAGTATCCCAGTCACATAAACCCCCATGCTCATTCTGATATAGTTATACAACCTAGCCGGTCATTGTGTCCTCATGAATAGAATTGCTGAGATACAAGTTTGTTGCTCTGTTATATACTGTATTATATCTTCCCTGAGTTGTAATCATTTAAGGTTTATGGGCCCTCTCTTAAAATGATCTCATAGCTAACATCTAAAAAGGCTTAGGTATCACTTAAACAATGCAACATAACTCACAGCTTTAATCTAGCTTAGGATATAAAAGAGAGGAAAGGGAGTATCTAGCGCTCTCATTACATATTGTCAACAACTAGCGATAAGAACCATTAATAAAATGCCCTACTTAATGCAGGCAGTGAAAAAAAAAGTACAAAGATAATAGCTACCACAAAATTAAATACATGCCTTTCATTTTATTGACCCTGAAATACGGTCATTGCCCTGCAGGCACGCGTGTTCTATGGCAGCTACTGCTTCCACTGCGCTTAAGGGGTTAAAAATCCAATTAACCTGCCCTTATTACACAGAATTATCCAGTATTGTCATAGTAATAATTAAGCACAGTGAACGCAAGATGTAAAATAGCCTCAATACATCACTGGCCTTGTGTCCATAACTCACGTAGAGACAAACCAATGCCAATAGAATAATTTACGGAGATCACGGGACGCCAATGAAAAAATATCTGCATCATCTACTTCTTTTTTTCTAACCACTAACGAACTTTTGGCAAATTAAGAAATTACTTTTTTTTTTGGGTTTCAAATTAAACAAGAAAAAGAAACAATTACATTGATGGCGTGTACCGGTAAATGGCTTTAGTGAAGTAAGATGATCTGCATCATTGAAGACGTACGCCTGAGCCTCCTTTAATAGTAAATCAGTTCATTTTTCTTGCCAGAACAATTAAACGCTTTTAGAGAGAAAAAAAAAAAAAAAAGTAATTTGTGAACTCAGGAGGCAGAAAATTCACAAAAACTGCAGAGCTAGAGAGACGGGCAAGGCTTGGTGCAGGCAGTACTGATACTTTTGTTTGACATAAAGCTTTTATACCATTAGACATGCCAGCTAAGAAGTTAACTTACTGTAAATTATGCAAGAGCAGACAAAAAGTTATTGAAATGCATCAAAAAGAACAAAGGCTTAATCTGCAAACATTGTTTAGGCACAAAATAAAGAAGAAAAGCACCATTTTTTTTTGTTCTTCAGAGACATACCAGATATACATCAAGATGACTGTCCTCCAGAGAAGCACTCCATATCTCACCAAATCGAAGACACCACCATGTGCCGAGCCACCAGTTCTTGGTGTTGCATTGCATTCTTTTAACTTCACTGTAAGAATGTGTTTGCCATTGCCACGCGCTATACAATGCAGTACGGCCTCTGCTTCAGCTGTGTAACCGCGCGAATACAGCCATCTTGGGGATTCAGGGAGCAAACTAACAGAAATAAAAAAATAAAATAAAAAAGTGTCACCTTCTATCATAGAGGTATACAATACAACATAATACAAGAGGGTAAATATAAACCACCGTGATCAAAGCATAAAACAAGAAGGCTCCAAAAGGAAAATTCACTTTGAAGTAACTTAACCCCTTCCCGATATCTGACATAAATGTAGGTCATGGCCGGAAAGGAGGAGTA
The DNA here is from genome assembly GCF_050947455.1 of Rhinoderma darwinii. Taxonomy (NCBI): domain Eukaryota; kingdom Metazoa; phylum Chordata; class Amphibia; order Anura; family Rhinodermatidae; genus Rhinoderma; species Rhinoderma darwinii. Next base: position 50,328,658 of record NC_134697.1, on the reverse strand, counting down.
TGGAAGGCTCACGGGCTTAGCTTGCTCCATAACCTATGGGTATCAGCTATATAGTGCATTCGAAAAGTCTTCGGATCCCTTCACTTTTTTCACATTTTGTTATTTTGAGGCCTTGTGGTAAATAAAAAAGTAAAAATTAAACTTTTTCCATCATCATTCTGCACTCAAAACTCCATAAATGACAGTGAAAACTACATTTTTCATTTTTTTTAAATGTGCAAAAATTTATAAAAAACTCAAATTTCGCATGGACATGTATTCAGACCCTTTGCTATGACACTTGAAATTTAGCTCTAGGGGCCACCCATTTCTCCAGATCATCTTTGCAATGTTTCTACACCTTGATTGGAGTCCACATGTGGTAAATTCATTTGCTTGGACAAGATTTATAAAAGACACACCGCTGTCTATATAAGCTCTCACAGCTGACAATGAATATCAGAGCAAAAACCAAGTCATGAGGAGGAAATAACTGCCTATAGAGTTCAGAGACAGGATTGTATAGCAGCACAGATCTGGAGAAGGGTACAAAAAACAATTTCTGCTGCACTGAAACTTCCCAAGAGCACAGTGGCCTCTATAATTCTTAAATGGAAGAAGTTTGGAACAACCAGGACCTTTCCTAGAACTGGCTGCCCCCCCCCCCCCCAAACTAAGTAATTGGGGGACAAGGGCCCTGGTTAAGAGAGGTGCCCAAGCAGGGGTGGGATTCAAATTTTTAACAGGTTCTCTGCTTTGCCAACAAAAACATAAGCGCTGGGGGGGGGGGGGGGGGGTCGCGGTGTATCGCGCCATTTAAAATTATTATAAATAATTAAAATAAAAAACAATTACAATATTCCAAATACACCCTATCTTAAAGTGGACTCTAAATAAGGAAATTACCTGTCTACAAATGCTTAACTGGATTACCACACTATGTATTTAATTACATAAGCGTACATACCTACCTGCCGACACTCATATTAAACTCACCCATTACATATAGACCCATATGCATACATGCAATATCCTAAGCGTGCTCAGCCCATTTAGTTAGGCTGTGCACTGTGAGAAGGGTTGAGGACAGCGCGGCATGCGCAGTAAGCAGTGACAAATCTCCCAGCTAATGCAGTTACGGTGCCAGAACCAAGCTCAGTCCATAAATACAACAGAACCAAGCTCAGTACATATATACAGCACCAGTACCAAAGCTCAGTACATACATACGGCACCAAAGGGAAGCTCAATACATATATACAGCACCAAAGAGAAGCTCAGTACATATATACAACTTCAGAACCAAGCTCAGCATATAAATACAGCACCAGAACAAAGCCCAGTACATGTACATATGTTTTGGGCTTAGTTGTTATGATGTATATTTGCACAGAGCTTGGTTTTGGTGCTGTATTTATGTACTAAGCTTTGTTGTGGGGGAGTATTTATATGCGGAGCTTGGTTCTGGAGTTGTATACATGTACTGAGCTTCTGTTTGGTGCTATATATGCATATATATATATATATATATATATATATATATATATATATATATATATATATATATATGAGAGAGAGCTTGGTTGTTATGATGTGTAGTACTCCAGAACCAAGCTCAGTACATAAATACAGCACAAATACTGCTCAGTAGAGATCATATGCAAATTCAGTTTAACCCATGTCATACAGTTAGGTCCAGAATTATTTGGACAGTGACACAATCTTCATGATTTGGGCTCTGCATGTCACCACATTGAATTTCAAATGAAACAACAGAGATGCAATTGAGGTCTAGACTTTCAGGTTTAATTCAAGGGGTTGAACAAAAATATCCTGTGAAACGTTTAGGAATTGCAACCATTTTTCTACACAGCCTCCTCATTTCAGGGGCTCAAAAGTAATTGGACAAATTGCCATTACCATAAATAAAATGTTTTTTTTAAATACTTTGTAGAGAATCCTTTGCAGGCAATTACTGCCTGAAGTCTGGAACCCATGGACATCACCATACGCTGGGTTTACTCCTTTGTGATGCTTTGCCCGGCCTTTACTGCAGCTGTCTTCAGTTGTTGCTTGTTTCTGGGTCTTTCTGCCTTAAGTTTTGTCTTAAGCAAGTGAAATGCAGCTCGATCGGGTTGAGATCTGGTGATTGACTTGGCCATTGCAGAATATTCCACTTCTTTGCCTTAAAAACTCCTGGGTTGCTTAAGCAGTATGTTTTGGGTCATTGTCCATCTGTACTGTGAAGCGACGTCCAATCAACCTTGCTTCATTTGGTTGAATCTGAGCAGAAAGTAAATCCCCGAACACTTCAGAATTCATCCGGCTGCTTCTGTCTTCAGTCACATCAGCAATAAAAACTAGTGACCAAGTGTCTTTGGCAGCCATGCATGCCCATGCCATCACACTGCCCCCACCATGCCATCACACTGCCTCCATGTTTTACAGAGGATGTGGTGAGCTTAGGATCAGGAGCCATTCCAAGCCTTCTCCATACTTTCTTCCTTCCATCATTCTGTTACAGGTTGATCTTCGTTTCATCTGGCCAAAGAATGTGGCTTGTAACATCCACAGCCGTGCACAGTCATTCTTACCTGCCCCCTGGCGGTCACGGCCACGTGGTGACGGGCGAAATCTCCCTACCCAAAGACGCAGGCACTCACTTCTGCATCACTGCACTGGTTCTCGTAGGGTGCGCGTTCGCTTCCGGCCTCATAGGGCCAGTGCACACACGAGTAAGATCTGTTATTAGCCCATGATCACCCTGGACTTTAAAAAGGGCTATGCCCTTTCACTCATTGCCTGAGCGTTGTTGTGTTTACCCATGTTAGTCTTAGCAAATGGTCCCTTAGTGTTATCCTGTTCCCGTGCCCTGCTACCTGTATCCCGTGCTATATGTGTTCCTGTGCCTTAACCTGTTGGGAGTCGTGTTGTGTCACCGGTCACGCCTGCTGATATACACATCTGGTGTCTACAAATTCATCTGTGCCAAGCCTCCATTACGGTCTGGACTATTTAAAGGTACTATTGTACTAGGACTGTTTGGAGAGCTGTTACTCCGCTACAGCAATGCAGCCTAGTGGGTTCACATACCCACAGATCTTGACACTGCTCCAGAACTGGGCTGGCTTCTTTAGATGTTGTCTGGCATTTCTATTTTTGAGGCCAATTAACTGTTTGCACCTTGTGGTGAACCCTCTGTATATGCGCTCATGAAGTCTTCTCTTTATGATAGACTTAGATACTGATAAACCTACTTCCAGGAGAGTGTTCTTCACTTGGGGAGATGTTGTGATATTTTTCTTCACCATAGTTAACTGCACTAGCACTTTATAAAGAATTTCTCCTGACTATTTCAATGTTATACTTACATTTGGTATTTCCTTTATCAATTGACCTCTTATACTTTAAAGGGGAATTTTTGTATTGAAAGTCATTATGGGATCAGATTTTTGGACAGCATTGTTATTACTCATTTTCTATTGAATAGGGAGAAAAAAGCCACGGCGCCACTAGGTGTGGATCAAGGAAATTGGAGGTGAGATAGGGAAGGGGATATATATTCTCACCGTGAGGTTGGAGGAGTTCAGCACTGGATTCCACGGGGTAGCTGCTGCCAGATCCGGGCCGGTCACCAGGGTGACCGCTTGGGTACGAGAGAGTGCAAATAAAACAAGCGGATCTATATCGGCGCTGCTGATTGATGTGGACGAGATAAATGCCCGAAGCCAAGTTTTAAGTTTGAATAAACTCTTTTATTCGCAACGCGTTTCAGCGCCGAACTGGCGCTTTCATCAGGCATAGGGATACAGAAAACAAGACACAAGTTTATATAGGGCCAGTTCAGATTAAACAATTAGGTAAAAAACCGCGAAAACATATCGGAGGGTCAAAGTTCACATTGAGCGGTCTGATATATTATAAATAAACGAAAGTTTTAATACATAAGTAAAAGGGTATAATTAATAAGGGACTATACGTCCTATCGGGAGATGATAATGGAACGTAGTAAACTAAAACTAAGTGCAGTGTATAAAAGACAGTTTGTCATTCAAAATTTTAAAACAATAATTAAGAGTGGGTGAAAAATGATTTTATTGATGCATTCGTGAATGAAGGATATGTCTGGGGAGTAGTATAGTATGTCAGTTGAAATGTTTACATGTTGCCACGGAGACCAGATGTGTTACGGAAGCCGAGGTGCACCATACCGGATGGAACGCATGGTGAACCGCATAGGGTGGAACGCATGATGAACCGCATTACGTCAGGGGTCGTGGATTTGCTCGGACAGGAACGGGACCTGAGAACGACTGTTCCAAAAAAGAAGAAAAGAAGTATAGAAGTATGGGGATCGAGGGAAGGGTGAGTGAGGATGGATTAGTAGATGTAAACTAGGGCCATGATATGGCCCATGTGCTAATTTGTCACCTGTCGGTGTTTACTTATATAGAACACTGGGCAGTTTTTATGGAATAAGGACAGTAGTGCGGTAGTCTATGCCAATATTCAAACAACAAAAATATGGCACATTACGCTTTTATTTATTTGAAAAGGAATAAATAAATAAACAAACGCGAATATGCGATGGGTGATACAAAATAAAGGATGATAATAATAATACACGGAAAACTGTTTGGAGATGAGGTGTGACGGGGTACTGCAACTAATTTATTTAATTAATTTAAGGAAGGTATATGATTTCATAAGGTGTTTCAATGATGATTTATTAAGCAGCTAGTGAATTAATTAGTCCAAAGAGGACTCTGCGATGTCGTTTAAACCAAGAGGATGTAGTGTGTTCATTTTAAAGATCCAGTAGTTTTCCCTTTGTTTCAGCTTGCTAAATCTGTTTGGGACATCAATGTTAATGTGTTCTATTGGTGTGATTTTGATTTTGTTAAATTGGCAGTCATGTTTTTGGAGAAAATGTCGGGAAATGCTGTGTTTAAGGTAACCAGTGTTCACATTGAACCGATGGCTGTTAACCCTGGTTCTTAGACATTGGGTTGTTCTTCCAATATACTGCAGTTGGCACGGGCACTCTAATAGATAAATGATGTATGAGCTGCCACAGTTAAGAAAAGTTTGTATAGTGAAGGATTCTTTGGTAACTGTGGAAGTATAGTTATATTTTTTATGGCTGATGGAGTTGCAGCACAGGCAGCGTGAGTGTCCACATTTATGTGACCCTTTTATATCAGAAAGAAAGTTAGTATGTGGTATAAGATGCTTCCTTACTCTGCTGGGAGCCAGAATATTTTTTAAGGTCAGGGATCGTCTGAAGGTAATATTCGGTTTGCATGATAATGTATCTTTTAGGTATGGGTCGCTTTTAAGGATGTGCCAATGTTTGGACAGAATATTCCTAATTGTTTTATTGCCTCTATTGTAAGTAGTGATGAAGTTAAGATTAGAGCTATTAGTGCTTAATTTGGAATTCTTAATAGAGGGGTTCAGACATGACACTTGAGTAAGTTCTGAAGCTTTGGATCGTGCACCTTTTATAAGGTTAGTTGGGAAACCTTTGTCTCTGAATCTTTTTTCGAGGATTGAGCATTCTTTGTTAAAATCTTTGTCAGTACTGCAATTTTTTCTAATCCTCCTGAATTGACCAAAAGGTATGTTTTTCAACCAGGGGCGGTGGTGGGCGCTTCTGAAGTCAATATAACTGTTAACGTCAACTTGTTTGAAGTGTGTTCTCGTTGTAAATTTATTATTGACGTTATCGTAATTGATCGTGAGATCCAAAAAGTCTATAGATGTGGGGGAGAAGGTGTATGTAAATGTTAGATCGTAATTATTTTTGTTAAGGTTTTCGATGAAGCGCATAGCTTCCTCCTCAGTGCCTTTCCAAATTAGAAACAGGTCATCGATGTAGCGTTTGTATAATAGTATGTTACTTTTATAGGGGTGTTCGCCATAGATGTATGTTTTTTCAAACGACCCCATGTACAGGTTTGCATAGGATGGTGCAAAACGGCTTCCCATTGCACACCCTTTTATTTGATGGTAGAATTTATTGTCAAAACTGAAGATGTTGTGTTTAAGAATAAAGTCAATGCAGTTTGTTAGAAAATCAACCTGGGGTTTGGAGATGGTGTTAATTAGGGAAAGAAATGAATGGGCTACCTTGTGGTGAACCCTCTGTATATGCGCTCATGAAGTCTTCTCTTTATGATAGACTTAGATACTGATAAACCTACTTCCAGGAGAGTGTTCTTCACTTGGGGAGATGTTGTGATATTTTTCTTCACCATAGTTAACTGCACTAGCACTTTATAAAGAATTTCTCCTGACTATTTCAATGTTATACTTACATTTGGTATTTCCTTTATCAATTGACCTCTTATACTTTAAAGGGGAATTTTTGTATTGAAAGTCATTATGGGATCAGATTTTTGGACAGCATTGTTATTACTCATTTTCTATTCGAAATATTAGTAATCGTTCCTAACCTTTTTACTAGGGTCTTGTCCTTTCATTAATTCTTTTTTAATTGTTTGTTAATATATGTTAATAAAATATTTATTTTACATATACCTTTGGCTACAAACTCTTTTTTCTGTGTTGTTGATATATATTTTGGAGTTGCCTATCTGATAATTTATGGGGGGACCTTTCTTGCTCTGAAACGTACCTAGCCCGCAGTACCTATGCTACTGGAGTACATTTATTGATTATAACTGTAAATTTGCACAGAATAAAAATTTCAGCTCCCAGTAAAGCCTGAACAATGGTTAGGATATGCTGGAGTTGCTGTTTTACAAAAATGAACGATACACCCATCATCTCGCTGCAGATCATACAGTGACTACAGTACTGATCAGTCACAGGCAGAATAAACGTTTACATTTAGTGACTCTCAGATGACGTCTTCTGAGATTGGAGATTGGACCCATTTCTGCAGAGTTTGCCACTCAGATGTCATCGGAAGCTCACTTCTCCAAAATTTCCACACCTATCAACGAAGATAAAATTCTCATGGTGCCACATTCTATGCTCCTCAATATAATGGTATCATACACTATGCCCCTGAATATAATAGTGCTACACACTGTGCTCCTGAATATAATTGTACCATATACCGTGCCCCTTGAATAAAATTGTGTAAACCACTGTAAAGTAATGCACCACACACAATTCCCCCTGTAGATAGTGGCCCCTGTAGTCTACAGGCTGTAAACAGTGCTCCCTGTAGATGGGGGGCCCCCCATCTACAGGGGACTATATAGGGGGTGCTAATACTGCCCCCTGTAAAAGAAAAAAAAAAAAGAAAAAACACATTATATGCTTCTCTCTCCCTGGTCTTGCAACATCCCCCAGCGACGCCATCCTGCATCCAGCAGTACGACACAGCAGCGCGATGGCGTCATCGCGCCGACTGCATCATCGCTAAACCAACCGAATAGCGAGGCATCCTGTGCCTCTCCAGGGCAGCGCTATGCAAATCATTTGTATCCGCGTCCTAAAGATCCTGTGATCAAGAACCCACTGGTCACTCTGGCTGAGCTCCAAAAGATCTTGTGAGCAGAAACTTCCAGAAGGTCAACAACCACTACACCAATCTGGGCTTTACGGCAGAGTGGCCAGAAAGAAGCCGCTCATTCTGTAAAAAACACATAAAAGCCCGTCCGGAATTTGCAAAAAAGCACCTAAAAGGACTCTCAGACTATGAGAAACAAGATTCTTTGGTCTGATGGAACAAAGATTAAACTTTTTGGCCTCAATTCTAAGAATCATATCTGGAGGAAACCAGATACAGCTCATCCCCTGCCCAAAACTATCCCGACAGTGAAGTATGGTGGTGGCAGCATCATGCTGTGGGGGTGTTTCTCAGCTGCTGGGACAGGGAGACGGGTCAGGGTTAAGGGAAAGAGGATTGGAGCAAAGTACAGAGATATTCTTAATGAAAACCTGATCCAGAGTGCTCTGGACCTCAAATTGAGCCGAAGGTTTACCTTCAAACAAGACAATGGCCCTAAGCACACAGCCAAGACAAGACAGGAGTGGCTTATGGACAACTCTCTGAATGTTCTTGAGTGGCCCAGCTAGAGCCCTGACTTCAACCCAATCGAACATCTTTGGAGAGACCTGCAAATGGCTGTCCGACGGTTCACACCCAACCAGACAGTGCTTGAGAAGATCTGCAGAGAGGAATGGCAGAAAATCCCCAAATTCAGGTGTGCAAACCTTGTGGTATCATACCAAAGAAGACTGTAGGCTGTTATTACTGCCAAAGGTGCTTCAACAAAGTACTGAGTAAAGGGTCTGAATACTTAAGTCAATACAATATTTTAGTTTTTACTTTTCAATAAATTAGCAAAGATTACTAACATTCTGTTTTCACTTAGTCATTATGGGTATGGAGTGCAGAATGATGGGGAAAAACTTGAATTTCTTTTTATTTTAGCACAAGGCCTCAACATAACGTAATGTGAAAAAATGTAAGGGGTCTGAAGACTTGCCGAATGGATTGTATGTCATCTAAGCCGTTAGCAAGACGGGTGGGCCCTGTGCCATCCCATTGCCCCCTCCACGACACGACCGCTGGGTGCCAATTGTTGACTACGCTATTGCTTCCGGCAAAACGACGGGTCCGGTGCACAACAGAGAAACAGAAACCATGGGCACCGGATCCGTGACAATTGAAATCCCTGGTTTCCGTCTGTGTCAGTTTGTGTCTGTTCAGGGTCCCGTTCTGACGGAAAGCTCCGCCGGAACGTCAGAACGGGACCCAAACACAGATGTGAACAGAGCCTTATTCAAACAATCAAAATCATAGCATTGGTAGCGAAAGCAGCCATGTTGGAAATGTTTTCTCTACAGATGGTTGTAATCATTTAATCATGGCAGGTGAATGAAAAACTGCAGATCGTATTAGGTGTTTAATCCAAGCAGTCCCATCATATCAATTTAAGAGTAGCCAAATCGTTCTGATCCCAGCAAATAAATTCTGCATGTACACGGCTGAATGTTCTAAAATAAATGAATTAAATAAGTGAAGTTGGAGAAGAGAAAAGTTGATACTACTACTATAGCCAGATTTATAGGGAGAATGCTATATAAACCAATTATGTGTCATTGAACACTGGACGATTATTAAAGAAGCACTCCATGTTTTACTTTTATTTCCCCCTCCATTTGTACATTGGTGTTTCAGTGGAGTGCTGTGTGCAGAAATAGTTACCGATCCCTACATCAAGTCGTTTTCGGGTCCAGCACCGCCCACGTGATCTTCACTCTGACCTGTCTGGAATAACTGTGCTTTTCAGAAAACCGAAACTCAGGTTCTCAATACATTCCTAGGGGAGCCAGAACGAGGCTCCCATAGGAATGCATTGAGAGCCCGAGTTCATGTGTTATGCAATGTATTGTCCCTTATGGATATCTCCAAATGCGACATTTGAATGTTGCGATTATCCATGAGGGAGCAGTTGGTAAGTCTATTTCATAAGTCTAATAACTTTTTCCATACTAAATAATGAAATATACTTTGCTGAACATGGAAAACTTCTTTAAAAATGGCATTTCTATACACAATACACTTCTAACTGTCCAACTCTTTTACAGTACTTTCATCACACCATGGCACAAAGATGTACAAGTGATAGAGGCAGCAGGCCAAGCGATTTCACTATAAGTGCTATGTACCTTTGCAGAGGAGGGGGCCTTAACCCTACAGTTGCTACATCTAATGAGTCAGCCCCACTCTTACATGGACAGCTTATAACCGGAGCGTCTTATATAAGGTATCGTTACAATGTATCATCTTTGTGTCACAGTCACAAAGATTATTCTATCCAGTGTAAAAAAAGACAGAGTATAAGAAAGATATATAAACCCACCCAAGAAATATCTACTGGAGGATTTCCCAAAAAAGTGGCACCTGAGCAATCATGTGACCTATTCAAGGGGTTGGGTCATGTTGGTGACATCATTTATAGCCTATATTTTTTGCGGATCCGTAAATACAAATGCACTACAGACCGTCTTTTCGGACAACGTGCCAGATATGTGGATGACTAAGGATCCGTATTTGTGGACAGTAATAAACACTATGGTCGTGTTCATGAGGCCCAAGTACGGAAGTTGGGGTTTGGGATTTTTGCTATCATATCTGCCCTCTAGGTACGAGCATATGCTGGACAGCTGTAAAGATCTATTGGGTGGATGAACTGCAGGAAATTCTGTTTCAAGATGTCCAATGCTCCAGACATCACAGTCCAGCATCACAATCGGGTGGAATTTTGCAGTGCAGAGGAAAAGATCATTTTTGGATCAGATTTTGTTTTACCTCCTAACTTTTTGATAAGCAAAAAGGGGTTTGCCTGCTTTAGATAAAAAAAAATACTAAATAAAAGGGTAAATTTATAGGTGAAGGTTTTGTCACAATTATGACAAAATCGCGGCCCAAAAAAAAATGCAGTAGCCCAAACTGGCAACAAAATCTCAGCTGTTTTGCACCATTGTAAAAAACAAACAAACAACAAAACAAACAATCCTTTGTGTTGTATAAATACATACATTGGTGCACTCAGCCTGCATTTTGTATAAAGTGTTCTCTCTTACTTTTACACGTTTAGCACATTTTCTATTTTAGTAATACTGCACAATAAAGTTGCAGTCCAATTGCCCCAATTAAGCACAGAAAAAGCATGAAACAGCTGTCAGCTCATTTGGTTATTTGGCAGTTAATATTGTTTTCAATGAACAATTAAAGATACAAATGTTTCATTTTCTACAAGAGTGCTTCTAAAATTAGCTATTTTTGGATGGTTATGATATTTAAATTAGCACTGGAAAGGGAGGGCAGTGTGAATAAAATCCAAACCCTGTATATGTTCTCAATATCCTATTCAACCACAGCTACGTATGTAGTCCAGGTATATGGAAATATGCCAAGATTTCACTGTGCTGCATGACCACCCAGGGTTCACAACAGCAGAATTACAATAAAATTGCCGAAGTAAGCAACAAATCACGAGCTGGCACCACTGTCTTCTGCATATTATGTGTAATATAGATTATGTATAATAGTCAGAATTTAAACAAGGTCTTATTTCCGCATAACTACAAAAGGAAAAAGTAGGCTATAAAAGCCTCCAACGAAAAATGTCTGCCATTCAGGAGGCCTGGATGTGGTTTACTCATGGTCCATTCACTATGAATAACCTGGTCTGAAGGAAAGGTTAAGGATTCTTGTTACAGAAGAAATCAGACACAGAAACACAAGAATTACATACATACCGCAGGTTAAATTTAAAGGATTCTATAACAACTAAAACTTACAATGAAAGTAGAAAAAACAGAACTCCTGGAGAATTGGCTACAAATGCAAGTATCCTCCAGTTCCTGATGTAGTAGCCTAGTAAAGCATAAAGTGCTATGCCAACAGCAAAGGTTAGGTTAGTTAAAGAACCTAAAAATGAGAGACAAGCATGAGCGTAAGTAAACTTGTATAACAGTAGCTACTGATGGATGTAATACTTGTGTATAGCAACAAAGCCAATATAATGATATACACAGATTGGTACTAAATCACCATGGGAAACAAGGTATTGTACAGTAATTAAAAGTAAACAGTAAGGGCATGCCCACACGTGGCGGATTTCCTCCGCAACAATGCCGCACAGAATCTGCCTTGCAGATTCTGCGGCGGATCTGCCCAAAATGTGCAGTAAATTGATGTGGACTAGCTGCTGCGGACTGCGGTAAAAGTGCTTCCCTTCTCTCTATCAGTGCAGGATAGAGAGAAGGGACAGCACTTTCCCTAGTGAAAGTAAAAGAATTTCATACTTACCGGCCGTTGTCTTGGTGACGCGTCCCTCTTTCGGCATCCAGCTCGACCTCCCTGGATGACGCGGCAGTCCATGTGACCGCTGCAGCCTGTGATTGGCTGCAGCCGTCACTTAGACTGAAACGTCATCCTGGGAAGCCGGACTGGAGACAGAAGCAGGGAGTTCTCGGTAAGTATGAACTTCAATTTTTTTTACAGGTTGCTGTATATTGGGATCGGTAGTCACTATCCAGGGTGCAGAAACAGTTACTGCCGATCGCTTAACTCTTTCAGCACCCTGGACAGTTACTATTTACTGACGTCGCCTAGAAACGCTCCCGTAATTACGGGAGCCCCATTGACTTCCTCAGTCTGGCTGTAGACCTAGAAATACATAGGTCCAGCCAGAATGAAGAAATGTCATGTCAAAAAAGCAAGACGCATCCGCAGCACACATAACATGTGCATGACAGCTGCGGACTTCATTGCGGAATTTAGAATCTCCATTGAAGTCAATGGAGAACTTCCGCCACTGGTCCGCAACATCCATTGTATGCTGCGGACACCAAATTCCGCACCGCAGCAGAATTTTCAGCCTCGTCTAAACGAAGCCTACTAAAAAGAAGTGGAAGGCAATGGAGAAACGGCTCAAGCTGCGGATTAACGCTGCGGAGTGTCCGCAGCGGAATTCAAGAGCAATTCCGCCACGTGTGGCTTTGCCCTAACTGTCCCACTACATTAGGGAGTTTCAGCTAAGTAGATGAGAATGTGTCTGACAACAAGGTTGCAGACTGTTTCTAATAGCAACCAGAAGAAATGTCAAAGCAGCTAGGAAGTATACTACAGCTTTCCATGTTGATTAGGTGTTTTAATATTGTATTTCAGGCTTATGAAAAATTACTATTCGGGCCTGTTCACACGGAGTTTTTTGACACGTTTTTTGACGCGGAAAACGCGTCGGAAAACGCACCAAAAACGACCCAAAATGACTCCCATTGATTTCAATGGGAGACGGAGGCGTTTTTTTACCGCGAGTAAAAAAAACGCCTCGCGGCAAAAAGAAGGGACATGCCCCTTCTTGATGCGGTTTCCGCGTCCAAAACCGCATTGAAATCAATGGGGACACGTCAAAAAACACCTCGAACTAGTGAGGTGTTTTCTGACGAGTATATTGCCGAGTGTTTTGGAGGAGTTTTTTGCAGGAGTCGTCGCCTGCTGCTAGTCCAGCCCAGAAAGGGGCTGTCATTTCCTGTCTGCTCGTGGAGGCTGAAAACCATCGTGGACAGAACTCCCCTGAGGGATACAGAAAACCGAAGTCCTGCATCCAAATCGAATACAAGTAAGTGCAATTGCTCCTATGTTCCATACATGCTATACATGTATGGAGCTGTGCATTTTTTTTTTTAGAATTTTTTTTGCAAATTTTTTTTTTTGCAAATTTTTTTTTACAATTTTTTTTTTTAAAATTTTGTTATGCAGTTGTTCATGTATGTCATCTGGTTTTTTTTTATTTTTTTTACATTTCAGGAACAGAAATGACGACTGCAGAGGTGTACCACCGAATGGACATTGATGTTGGAAAATTGATTCAAGAAGTAAGTATACTTTTTTTTTTTAATGTGGGCCTGTTCACATCAGCGTGGTTTCCGCTGAGGGGTTCCGTCGGTGCTTTCAGTCAGGGGAACCCCTCAACGGAAAGGCAAGTGTGAAGTAAGTTCCGTTTGCATCACCATTCATTTCAATGGTGACAGATCCGTTGCTAATGGTTTCTGTTTGTCCCCGTTGTGCAAAGGGTTCTGTCGTTTTACGGAATGAATGGCGCAGTCAACTAATACATCAAAGACGACAAAACCCTGTCACAACGGTGGCAGATGGAAACTATTTAAGTAGGTTAGGCTTTGTTGACATCTGCGTTGGGGGTCCCGTTCTGAAGTTCCATCGGAGCTTTCCGTCTGAATTGGACCCTGAGCAGACACAAACTGAAACCAGAGGTTTTCGTCTCCATCGCTATAGATTTTAATGGTGATGGAGCCGCTGACCGTGGTTTACGTTTGTCTCTTGTGTGGACTAGATCCGTCTTTTTGCCGGAAGCAATAGCGTAGTATATAGTTATCCGGCCCTTATCCAGTGTGAACATATGTTTTTTCTGTATTTTATTCAACGTGTGGATGACATTTTTTAAAATCTCATCCACTCTGCTTGTACTGTACGCTGCATATTTTCCGCTAGGAAATGCAGGGCAAGGTTTAGTAGAGTAATTTTAAGTGACCTTTCTATTGTAATTTATTACAGGTACAGACACATCCCAATCTATGGGACAAAGGCGCAACTGGGTACAGTGACCGTTATGCTCGCGGAGACAGCTGGCTGAACATATGCAAGGCCCTGTACCCGGCCTGGAATAGCCTTTCTGCCTCTCAACAAAGGCGTATTGGTGAGTATGTCACTTTTTTCATTCCATTCATTTTAATTTAAAAATCTTTATCAACATGTTTGTTTTTTAGTATTTTAAAAAGTAACTTAGTTTTGAATTTGCAGAGGAGGATGTGAAAAAGAGGTGGAAGAGCGTGCGGGACCGCTTCCTGAAGATGGTGCGAAAGACCGAGAGGAGTGGAGGCTCTCCATCTAAAAGAGTCAAGGTCCCTCACCATGATGAGCTGCTGTTCATCTTGCCTAGCAGGGGACAACGGCCGTAAGTATTGATGCCCACTGGCGTAGCTATAGGGGTCGCTGCGGTGGCAATTGCGACCGGGCCCCGAAGCCAGGGGCGCCCATAGCCCCCCGCACCACATCAATAAAAAGTTACTATAGTAACTCGGTCCGCGGGCCCCTGTTACTATAGTAACAGACTGTACTTACCTTCCTGGTTCCGGATCGCAGCGGAGTTCCTGATGTCAAGCGCTGTGCGCAGCGCATGACGTCACAGCGATACAGCATCAAGACGACAGAACTCCCGCCGCGGCTGAAGAGGAAGGTAAGGTTAGCCATGACTGGCGGGGTCCGATTCCCGGCACCCGCCAATCAGCTGTTTTGAAGGGGCTGCAGCACTCGTACGAGAGCTGCTTCACCTTCATTTCGGTCACACTGTGAATCGGTGTCGGCGATTCACAGTGTGAGCGAGTACTGAAATGAAGGTGAAGCTGGTTCAAAACAGCTGATTGGCGGGTCCCGGGAGACGGACCCTGACACATCAGCTATTGATGGCCTATCCTGAGGATAGGCCATCAATGTTTAGGGACTGCACAACCCCTTTAAGCCTACGATGTAGCAGGCTCAGAGGGCCCATGAGACAGGGACACAGATTGTGTGATCCTGTCTGCTGGGCCCCGTATCTAAGCCAATCACATGGTAGGCTTAGATACATGGCCCATGCGTGATCCTATCTGCTGGGCCCTGTATCTAAGCCAATCACATGGTAGGCTTAGATACAGGGCCCATGTGTGATCCAGTCTGATGGGCCCTGTATATAAGCCTACCACACTGTAGGCTTAGATACAGGGCCCCAGCACACAGTAATCTTATACTGTATAAGATTACTGTCTGCTTGACCCTGTATCTAAGCCTACCTTGTGGTAGGCTTAGATACAGGGTCCCACAGACAGTATCACACATGGGCCCTGTATCGAAGCCCAACATGTGTGACTAATAGGTTTTTTTGTTTGCTTTCTTACAGGTTCGGTCGTTGGACTACGTCGGATTCCAGGACTACTTCCATGACGTTTTTTTATTTTATTTTTTATTATCAATAAAATGGTTAATGAGGGCTGTGTGTGTTTTTTTTTTCTTTCAATAAAATATTTTTTCTATGTCTTTGTGTTTTTTATTTTAAACTTTATTACTACCGCCTTAGTAATGGCCGCCGGCTGATTGACAGCGTCCATTACTAAGGCGGGGGCTTAGTGTTAGCCGGTGCAGAGGCTAACACTAACCCCCTTTATTACCCCGGTACCCACCGCCACCAGGGGTGCTGGGAAGAGCCGGGCACGATCCAGTACTTGACGATCTGTAGTGATGGTCGGCCACTGGGGTGGCCGCAGGCTGGTATTATCAGGAGGGGAAAGGCCAAAAACAGTGGCCCTTGCCACCCTGGTGATGCTAGGCTGCTGCTGCTTTATTGTATCTGGCTGGTTATGAAAACTGGGGGGGACCCCACGTCATTTAAAAAAAATAAACTAAAAAACAATTGGAAAGAACGATGTCGGGTCCCCCCCTATTTTCATATCCAGCCAGATTCAACACAGCAGCAGCAGGCAGCATTACCAGGGTGGTAGGTGCCACTGTTTTGGCCTTCCCCAGCCTAATACTACCAGCCTGCGGCCACCACGGTGCCTGCCCGTCACTACAGATGGTCGGGTACTGGTTCGTACCTGGCTCTTCCCAGTACCCCTGGTGGCGGTGGGTACCGGGGTAATAATGGGGGTTAGTGTAGCCTCTGCACCGGCTAACATTAAGCCCCGCCTTAGTAATGGAGGTTGTCAATCAGCCAGCGGCCATTACTAAGGCGGTGATAATAAAGTTTAAAAAAATACAAGCACATAGAAAAAATATTTTATTGAAATAAAAAAACACAACCCTCATTAACCATTTTATTGCGAATAAAAAAACGCCATCATTGAAGTCTTCGAATCCGACGTAGTCCAACAACCGAACCTGTAAAAAAACACAAACACACAAAAAGAATCCGTAACACATAAATAAGCCAAATTATTATTCTTACCTTTCCTGGGTCCAGCGCTGGAGATGCAATATCAGCGAGCTGGACCCTATAGCTAATCCGATCATGTGTGATAATGTCTGCTGAGCCAATGTATTTAATCCTATTCATAGTTTATAGGGTCGTAGTGCTATAGATATGCTATGCTGTCTCCTATACACACATTTTTTTTTGGGGGCGGACACATATGTATTGGGGCTATTTGCCCTGACATTTTAAGCCCTTAGTGACGCCCCTGGCTGCTACTGCTGCATTGTTGGGTCACTTAGGAGACCCAGCGATCCAGCTGAAAGCTGCGGACCGTTGGCCAGGAGAAGTTTGCGAGGGGGGGCCCAATAAGAACTTTTGCATCGCGGCCCATGAGTCTTTAGCTACGCCCCTGTTGATGCCTATGTTTGAATTTTAAAAAGGAGTTTTCCTACGTCCTTAATGTATTTTTTTCCACAGAACTGAAGGAAACTATCAAGAGGATGAGGGCCCTGCCACCCAAGATGAACAGCAGCAGATGGAGAGGGAACCCACTCCTTCTACTTCGACCCATTATGAAGCGGAGGGGGAAGAAGAGCTGACGGGATGCTTGTTGGCCACTGAAATGTCACTGGGGGAGGAGACACCCGTCTCCTCACCAGTGCCACTTCAACATGACAGTGCCCCCCCTGTGGCCACCCAGGTCAGTGATCCCGCCCCCCCTACCGGCACCTCTTCCACGCGGGGGCGTAGAAGGACCCCCCGGGTAACGGACAGGCAACTACAGGTGGAGACTGAGACCTTGTCATTTATACAGAGGGTGGGCACAGATGACCGATTTGACCTTTTTGGTCACGCATTGGCATCTTCCTGCCGCCAGTTGCCAACGGAAAGGCAAGATGATTTTATATGTTTCAGTTTCGGCGCGGTGGCAGACTTTCATCACACCCTTGCCCTGCCAGCAGTGGGTGAACTTCTCACCCATTTCCGAC
Organism: Rhinoderma darwinii; assembly: GCF_050947455.1. Classification (NCBI taxonomy): domain Eukaryota; kingdom Metazoa; phylum Chordata; class Amphibia; order Anura; family Rhinodermatidae; genus Rhinoderma; species Rhinoderma darwinii. The sequence continues at coordinate 50,311,227 of NC_134697.1, read as the reverse complement.
AGGCTTTAGGTCCCCGTCGTGGTCAATTTTCTGGCGCGGCCTCCACCACCACCCAGAGACAAACTTTAGGCAATCCTGCCCCTTACCCCGCTCCTTATTTGCCCACTGCTGGAACACAATTTGTGCAATCTTTTCTCCCGTGCCCCCCTACCAGCAGTGGGCCACAGCCTACTGCCTCAACACCCTCCACGTTACCATAACTTTTATTGATTGCGCTGTGGGTGGAGGTGAACAACTTGTTTTCCTATATGTTGTATAGTATTGTTTGTTGTGTAATTTACAGATATGTTGTAAAACTGTTAATGTTATAATTTAATAAATAATGTATTTAACATTTATTTGCATTGTGTGTGTGTGTGTATTTTTTACTGTTAGGGCCTGTTCACATTAGCGTTGCCTTTCCGTTCTGGGGTTCCGTCAGAGATTTACGTCTGGTGAAGCCATGATATCAATGGTGACTGAAACATTGCAAATGGTTTCCCTTCGTCACCATTCTGGCATGCTGCCGGTTTAACGACAGAATCAATAGCGCAGTCGACTGGTGAATGGTGACGAATGGAAAACATTAGCACTCACACGGAAAGCCAATGCTGATGTGAACAGGACCTTAATTTTATTGGACTTAAGTCAGGGCTTGTTCACATCAGTGTTGGATTTCCGTTCAGGGGTTCCGTCGGAGGTTTCCGTCGGGTGAACCCCTCAACCTAAAGTCAAACTGAAACCTTAGCGCTATTGATTCTGTCAAAAAACAGAAACCGGACGTAACGGTGACAAACGGAAACCATTAGCAATGCTTCCGTCACCATTTATATCAATGGAAGAGGTTCCCCGTTGACTTTCCATTGAGGGGTTCCACGACAGAAACCTCCGATGGAACCCCTGAATGCAAAGCCAACGCTGATGTCAACAGACCCTCGGGCTTTGTTCACATCTGCGCCAGGTGTCCGTTGCGACGCACTATGTCGAAACAGATCCGTGACTGACACAAACGGAAAATACAGTTTTCCGTTTCCATCACCATTGGTGTCAATTCCTGATGCAGAAAGTGGACTGAATTTGAATGTTGTTTCAGCAGTGGAAAGTCTGTTACTTTCACCAAAATTGCTCAAGAAAATACATTACGTGTGGACAAGACCTTACACATTCTAAGTAGAAAAAAAAGCCAACACAACTTTTGCAACTTTAAAAATTTATTAAAGACATACAATGTCTTTCAAAACAAAATTTCATTTTCAACATAAATCCATTAGCGGAAATCTGATAACAGGATTGTGGATCAAACAAGTTGGATGGGACCCACGAGGAGAAACATCAGTCCTGGAATGGCTGCTGTTCACTGAGGCATGCAAATTGCCGAGGCACGGCACCTTCGGGACTCATGAAGTAGTCCGCAAAGGCATCTCTCACCTGTACAGCACGGTTGGATGCACGGCCAAAAAAACAACTGGCAGGTAGGTCACTAAAAGCTGCCTGTTGATCCACACCCATGTCCAAACTGTCATAGTCGCGAACATAGTTGTGGAGCACACAGGCAGCTTTAATGACCATGTCAACTGTGCCTGGATCCAACTGCATTGCACAGGTGAAGACCCTCCACTTACTACTCATGATCCCGAAGGTGCACTCCACGAAGCGTCGTGCCCGGCTCAGCCTCATGTTGAAGACTCTCTTCCGGGCATCCAGTGCCCTCCGTGGGTATGGGCGCAGCAGGTTGGTCATCAGCGGAAAAGCCTCATCCCCCACCATGACGAAAGGGAATGGATGCGTGGTACCTGGAAGAGGTCTTGGAGGGGGCAGAGTCACCTGATCTACCAGCACTCGCTGGCCGAATGTCGATGTCAGTAGCGCCCGGGAGTCCCCAGTACTGCCATAAGCGCCGACTTCGATAGCAACAAACTTGTACGAGGCATCAGCCACCGCCATCAGGACCACAGAAAAGTACTTCTTGTAATTGAAGTAATGTGATCCCGATTGCGGTGGCTGCTGCACACGTATGTGCTTCCCGTCGACGGCGCCTATGCAGTTTGGGAAATTGGCCACAGACTGAAAGCCTGCTGCTGCCTGCAACCAAGTCTCCTGGGTCGGACTGGGCATCGAAATGGGCTGTAAGTGCTGCCAGATCACGTGGCATGTACTCATCACAATTCCAGAGATGGTAGATTTACCAACCCGGAATTGGAGGTGCAGAGATGCGTAACTCTCCCCAGTTGCCAAAAATCTGAAAGAGAGATAGAAAAAAAAAAATTAGTACAAGGAGCTATACATGACTATCTTCACCACATGCCTATCTTGACCATAACCAGTAATATTTTTCATATAGTTTTAGTACATGGTCAAGAAGGCAAAACACACACAAAAGACATGTAAAATAAACTCACCGCAACGTGATTAGCAGCCTCTCCGTAGGACTGATAGCTCTCCTCATGTTGGTATCCTCACGGATCAGATGGTTTGCCAGGATCACATCTAGCTGATCAAAGGCGCTGACAGACATTCGACAGAAATCTGAAAACTTGTCAGGATAGCTGTAAAGAAACATCAAAATGGATTAGCCACTTGTGTATTATTAGTTACATTTTTGATTTTCATTCGCCGCCATTAAAGAACCATAACAGCCCCCCTGTACATAGTGTCAGAAGCCATTTGTACATAGCGCCCCCCATATAAAACAAAAAAACATTATACTCACCTAGGCAATGAGATGAGCTGATCCACAACCTCAACGGGATCCTTGCATAGACCGGCGTGATGCAGCGACGTCATCATGCCAGCCTGCGCAGGGATACTGTCTGTGTACATGATAAAAAATGCATTACAAACATGGCCACCAGCCTATGGCAGAGTAAGGAGATTCCTCCCTGCTATGCCATACTGTTCAATAGGATCTGCGTCCAAGCACACAGATACTATTCAATGTAGCATGGCACAGCCATATCATCTGCTAGCGGCATCTCCAGGCATGGGGGAGGGGGGGCTGTGTTGGTGGCCGGCACAGGCACCCTGATGTCGTGTGCCCCATAGCAGGTGGTATGGTTTCTACAGCGGTAGTGACACCCCTACCAACGGCGTGGATGCCAAAAATTATGCCATTTAGTGGTTAAATACACAGGGTCATACTTCTCTGTATTCACTTTTTTATACAGTTGCAATAAGAAAAAAACAACAACTCACCATCGCAGTTCGGCATACAGCTGTCCAATGTGTCCCCTCTGTGGCCGCAGTTCGTTAATGGGGTGCACCCAGTAACGGCGATGGCGTTTTCTCCGTTGTTCTTCCACCTGTGAAAAAAAAAATATTGAACAGAAATGAATGCTTTGTCTACATTGGGGTAATGGAGGGTAGAAAAACGGTGTGTCAAAACTTACCTCTCGCCACCTGCGCCGACGAACAACATTAACAAGCACCTTCATGAGGAGGCACATCTGACGCCTCCTCACCTTTATTCTGGGCAATACTGCGACCCCACTGCTGCCCTGCTCTTGATTTAGCTCCATGTCCAGCAGATTTCTCAAGAAAATGGCATGTAGCAGGAGGATGGGTGGAGTTTTCATAGGAAGTACAACCCCCAGAAGGATGTCATGCATGTGAAAACCTCGGCAAAAACAGCCTGAAAAACCGCCTGGAAAACCGCCTCAAAAACCACATCAAAAACCACATCAAACATGAAAACCTCCAGGGTCAGTTTTTACAGGAGGAATTTTCCTCCTGCAAAAAACTCCGTGTGAACAGGGCCTTCATCTGCTTTAATCCAACAATTCACCTGCTCAATAGACCTACAACCATCCTCAGCAGCACAAAAACACAACATCCAAAAGGGGATATGAGTCTTAATGGTGAACGGACATTTAAAACAACAAACAAACAAAAAAATTGATTACACAAAATTATAAAAGAAAGTTTATACATCAATAATTTTATAAATCAACCTACCTGTCAATGCCCAGTAGGATTTTCCGACATATTCTTGTGTTAATACAAAAGACACAAGTGCCATACCGCCATTCATTATACCCACAAATAATCGTGAAAAAGCAAAAACTTCATAGCTTGGAGCCAGGGCTGTTAAATAACCAAAAACGACATCAAAAAATAGTCCTGGGGAAAAAAATAAAATAAAGAGAAGGCATTAACAATGAAAAATATATCAGAACCAGAGATTACAAACTTCTGAACCGTTATAACTACAGTACAGGCTATCCTCCTAAAAATTGGACAACAGGTTCAAGCCTGTTTTACCATGTACAGTATATCAGATTATAAGTGAAGCTTATTACTCATAATCGTAAACTTTGTGGCAGATGTATATAGATGCAGAGTTCAATTAAAGTAATTAATAAATATCATCAAGGTTATAAACTTTTAATAAAATCTCAAACATTAGGGATGTAAGAGTCTTGAGACAGTTCAGTAAATACTCAGTAACAAGATTAAAGGGGTTCTTCCAGGACTTTAACATTGATGGTCTAAACTTACGATAGGCCATCAATGTTTGATCTACAAAGGTTCGATCTCCACGGACCAAACACTGATGGCTTATTCAAAGGATAGGCCATCAACGTTAAAGTCCTGGAGAACCCCTTTAATTATCTTATTTACTAAACAACGAAAGGGATAGATGGATCGGCTTCTCCTGGAATGCTGACAAAATGCTCAATTGTGGCCAAAGCTGGCCATATAAAGCAGACATTTATTGCCACAAAAAACCCATAAACCTGCATGCTCGGATCAGCCAAGCAATTGGGAGAGGGGGTTAGGCACCACCAGACAACTCTCTGACAGGGTGGTCATCAGTTAATCATAGGACTATGCGCACCTTGTGATTCCTCTGTAGTCATCTTTTTGTATATTTTCACCATAACATCCATTGTTAGACTGTGGATGTACGAAGTATGTTATATCCATCCCACCTTAAAGAGGTTGTCTTAGACAGCCGCTTTGTATATAGGCATATGGATTTAATAAAAAGGTGGTCTCCAGCTCAGAAACCTACTCTAATAGCTAGAATGGAAAGCCACAACAAAGATTGGCCATTCCTTTGGAGGACCCATCATCATGCATTAGACAAATGGCCAACGAATTTCAATGGGCACGGGGTAATGCTTTATTTTGTATGCTGGGTTCAATTGCTATCAGATTTGTGTTAGAATTTTGTAATTGTATTTACTTAGAGAATACTTGCAGTGTTCAAAACAAAATATACTGCCCTACATCACACATTTTCACCTACCTGTTAGATATACTGGTCTCCTTCCTAGCTTATCTGACAAAGGTCCAAACAAAATGTTCCCAATAAGGAGACCGGCAAATAATAATGAAGATGCCAGATTGACCTTGTATGCTTCATGTTGTATTAAGTGCCACTATAAAAAGAAAATATGAACATTTTGGATAAATCCCAAGCATGAATTTAATTTAGTCTATGCTAATAAAGGACCTTGAGTCTTACAATATCAAACTCTCAGTCTGTGTCTGTTCTCTCTGCCGTCTCGGTTACTCAAAAAACATATGGGTAAACAGGTCACTGACTAATAAAATGAGCAAACTTTTCTATTGGCGTCTATCTGGCTATGACTAAAATCGAACTTGGGCCTGAAGAGGTCTAACAGGCTCCTAAAGTCGACAGTAATTTGTCTACTCATGCATTATTCTAGAGACTTCATTCTAACCCTATGAATACATTCAATTAAAGCGTACTTCGCGTCTTACGCAGGCAGGCTCTTCCTCGTTTGATGTAAAAGACGTGCGGTGTGCTCTAAGCTAATCAGATGTTCTTCTCTGCTGCCCCCATTCCTTCTCCCCACATGAAGTCTCCCACATCAATGAGGAAGAGTAACAGCAGTTGCATCCTCCTACCCCCTCCTTCCGGTTTTCTATTTACGGTTTTCATGATTTGGTTACGGAGGAGGACCTTTAGGGCCCTGTTGCGGGTTTACTCTGTTCTGCTCAGTCAGAGGAAAAGAAGGGAAAACTGGAAGAGACGGTTCCGTTGCCACACGGACACCATTGGCGGGCGACATTGACTTTAATAGGTTCTATCGGCTTTCCGTCGGGATGTCCATGGATTTGCCGGAAAACAATAGCGCAGTATTCTGCGATATCGTTTCAGGTAATTCCTGCCAGATCTGCAACAGAGGCCCCTAATGAAGCCTCCAACGCAGATGTGAACAGGGTCTAACAGAGAACCTGCAGGAGGGGAAAAGGGAAAAGGCCGCTGGAAAATAAGGAAGATGCTGTTTTTCCTTGCTAATGATTTATTACAAAATATTTCAAGTGTTCAAATGTACTATTGATTGATTTATGCAAAGAACTAAAACAATAGCTATACTTTAAACTGGATAAATCTAAAATTAATCTAGCTAAAACATTATGAATAATTATTTTCTTTTAATATACACATAGCATTAGTTTTTTGCAGTCTATATAAGACGTGCTACCAACAACACTGCACTGCATGGTCACCGACAAGGTTTCATTTAATTTCCACTGAATATATCTCCGCTACGTTGATTCATTTGTAATCTACTTGCTCCATTTTTTGGTGTACTGCGGGGCTCTGTTGACCCTGGTAATTTTGATGTGTCACTTTGTTTTTTATGTGAAAATGTGTATCACATAATTGGTCAATAAAAACTATTGAAATCTAAAAATTTACTGTACTGAAATCCATGGTTCCAATGTTATAGCATTTTTTTCCCCAAGATATTCAAACTGTGCACACAAAAGGACAATTTTGCCACTTGGCTGTATACAGAATTGTGAATGAGCAAATGCGTCACTGTAATTATATACAATGCATAGTTAGGGCTACTACATATTGAGCATCTTGACTTTGAGAGGAAAACTATAACAATAACCATTAATAATGGGGGTCATATTTAGAACATTCTGCATTTCTTTTTCTAAGCAAATTCTAGCCATCATGTTTTTTCTTGTGGTGGTTCCCCATTGACTTCTAAAGGCAAAAACCACAGACCGGTAAAAACAGTTTACCCAATGCAGCTTTACATAAATAATTTATGCATCTTTTCCTGTGGCTTTAAGGTGTAGTAGTGGTGCATTCTTGCCCCATACTATACTGCAATGTCCTGCATGTCTTAAACTGTGGGGCATTTGGCAACCATGGTAAAAAATAACAAAATGTTCATTTTAAATGTGAAAGGCATAAAATGAAATAATAATACTTGCCTCAGATACTATGGAAGTGAAATTGTCGGTAAAGCGAACGTGCTTAATAACGTCTCTGTCAGAAGATACATCTCCTATGTCAATACGATATTCAGGTATGGCTCCGACAATGACAATCAGCATGGACTGACAAGCCACATAAACCTTAAAGTAACAATAACAGTAGTAATTATTTTCCAGTAATGGCATAAACTGCCTTGTATTTATACTCCTAGCTACACAATAAATTGAGAAAGTTCAGAAATACTAGGTTGTATTTTTATATACCATGTATGTTCATATCATTTACTTCATTCATATAGATAGCGGCTTTCAAAATTCTGTTGGTTGCCCTTGGAAACTGACAGCGGTTTATCTCAACATCACTGTCAGACGTTACCCCACAACTGAGGACTACCTGTGTGACTGTCCTCTGCTCTTTAAGACACTAAACATGCAAGACATTCTGGAAGATTTGCTCTGTACGACACAGGATAGATAACGTATGTGCTCAGAGGAGCAGAGTTCATGCAGATTGGTATGCAGTCTTTGTAAACCTACCGCCTGTAGGTAATCAGAAACAAAGCGGTAAATGTCATTAAAAAAACAAACAAAAACAATCAATGTCTTGTGAGCATCAAGTGGCTCATGCCATGCGCTCTTCACCTTCCTGCCCTGCTCATAGTGTCGCCGATTCATCCGAGCAGTGAAGACGCTAGAAGACATGAACTTGAATCCACAAGTCCAGCAATGAGCCACAATTATTCTGATACCAATTAGGGCAGCTTGTTCTGAAGATTAGCTCACAGCTTGAAGCACTGTGCCTCATTAGCTGGCCTATGACTTGTGGTTAACCGGCACTTACAAGTCAACGCGGTTCAAGACAAGACGCAAAGAATTCATAGAAAGGCCCTCACATTAAAATTACCTCCTATACGGACTGAGTATACAAAACTGTACAATAACCTGGTGTTTATAGCCCCCAAAATAACAAGCAGCCCATTATAGCCAATCCGTATCAATATTTGGAAATATAAGAAAATTCTATTAGGCTGGCTTCACACAATGCTTGTCGGCTTTTGAAAATGGTTTTTAAGAAGATATTTTTTTAATTAAAAATAAGGATCAAATAAAGGCACCGTATTTGCCACTTATAAATCCACAAAGGCTGAAATACTGGAATATGGATTTGTATATTTGCAACAAATCTGTAAAATTCATAAATAGCCAAAATGTCCAATAGGCAAATTTTTATCTCTAGTGTCGGATTTTCAGATATTCTCGATTATTAGGAGGTCATGGAAAAGTATACAAAACGCAATTGTAAGGGTAGTGGACCTTCAGTAACACAAAATGTGCTAATTGAAAATCAGAAAAAGCCACTGATGTGGCTGAAAACCGCACCGGCATGCCGTTTAATAATGTCCATGTAGCGTTGCGGAGAAAACTACTGGTTACCTGCAAAATCGTGCAGCCATTAATAAGTGGATTCTTATGGCCGCAGAATTTTGTAGTAAACCACTAGTTTTCCCGGAAACACCGCTCGGCCATTAACAGCAAACAGCCTGCGCGGTTTTTCATCTGTGTCAATGCCGCAAAGAGTAAACTTACCCTAATTGACTATTCCAGTTCATTCTTGTGTAAAACCACGTTACGTTAGAGTTCTGTGCTAGAAACACGTGCCGAATTAGTAGATCCAAATTAAAGGATTTCAATATATATTTAGGTTCCCCTTTAAGATACCAGTGAGCTGCTGCAAATTTCAGATTAAGCACACTTCACATTATAAAAACTGGCACTCTTTATGCTACATCCTTTCATGCAACAAATTTGCTACGTAAAAAAAAAAAAAAAAAAAAAAAAATCTCCCATAGGAATGAATCAAGCAACGGTTTCGTAAAAATAATTAGCATTTTAGGATTAGTGCTCCTGTAATGTAAGGTATTTCCAATGTGGCAGATGCCTTTCCAAAAGCTTAGAGTATCCCATTTAGTGCAGCCAGTCTCATTTTCAACCTACTTCTTTGCAGAAAGTAAATTAATTTCTCCTGATCAACGTCTCATAAAAGTTGATTGGCATTCATATTATGCCGCAGAACATGTTCTGGAGGAATATTCCATAATAAGTGTTCATCTCTTAGACTTGTCATCTCTAGCAGCCTGTCATTTCAAGAAACACATGTCACATTCACATTATCCCATCAGACCATACATTGTCTCGTCATATAGAATACTAATAATTGCACTTATGAGCTCAGACATCCAGCAATGTGATAACCGAAACATTCCAGTACTAGAGAGAGGAAGGAGAAGAACTGGAGCATATTGTTTTAAGTCTGCTAAATGGTTTCGTGACAATTCCAGAGGTCTTGGTAAAAAAAAAAAAAAAAAAACACGACTCATTCTTAAATGGTCACTAACTTTCAACAAACTTTGCATAAATCAATAGCACAAGCGGATATAAGAAACTTTGGAATCCATCTTAAAGAAAAATGCCTGTCGCCACTTATCAGGCTCTTCCTCCCTCTTAACTGTTCATTCATTCTGAATTTACTGCTAAAAACAGTCTTCTCAAGACAAGATAGACTGTCAGCTCACTGGGGTATCAGAGAGTATGCGAATGAGAGCAAGACTGCTGCAGCTTCTAGTAAGTGTTATATCTTACCCCAGTGCTGGATTCACAGCTACACTGCTAATTACGGTTGTCTGATTTTTTTGATTGCAACTGCTTCTCAGTGTGTTCTACAAAGAGATTGGGGAGCAGGTTAATCTCTTCTCTGTGTGTGCGCAACGTATGGAAGAGATAATAGCACTTAGGCTCTACCCACTCGCTCAGAGAAAACAGAATTAAAGAAAGAGCCTACAGGGGAAAAGTGCTAAAAAATGTTTTCAAAAAAATGCAGAATACAAGTCATATAATGACCAGAAGTAGTGTTATTCCTCAAACACACATGACAGCTTATTCTGAAAACTTACCTGAAAGGTAAACACTTAACCTTTACACTTTAAAGTGTAGCTAAACGTTTGACAAACTTCTGACCTGTCATAGTGACATGTCAGAAGTTTGTATTGGTGGGGGTCCGAGCACAGAGACTCGCCCCCAATCGCTAGAACGAAGCAGCTGAAACGTTCGTGTGAGCGCTCAGCCGCTTTGTGTCTGTTCGGCTTTTTCCAGAAATAAATGTATCAGTGTACGGACTCAATAGAAAGTCTAAGAGCCCGTACTCCGATACATCGGCTTTCCGGAAAAAGCCGGACACGAAGCGGCTGAGCGCTCACACGAACTCTTCAGCTGCTTCGTTCTAGCGATTGGTGGGGGTCTCAGTGCTCGGACCCCCACCAATCCAAACTTCTGATATGTTACTATGACAGGTCAGAAGTTTGTCAAACGTTTAGCTACAATTTAAAGATGTTGAACGTTGAAGTACGTACAGATGACCGCTGGATCTCCATGATCTTGTGAAGCCAGTGTAGGTCACCTTCGATGTTAATAAAGATCTAGTAGTAATATTGCTACAGTTCCATTCCCTGCATTTAGCAGGGAAAATGTGATTGCCGGTCTCTAGCACGAGGAATCTAATATTTACCGCAGTGCTGCGGTTTTCATATTCTGAATTCTGGGTCATGAGGTGCCCCACACAAATTTTGTAAAAGCCATGTGAAGCCTAGGGGAAATAAATGAACATAGGGAATAATAGCGACTATCTAGAATAGGAACAAATCCCCTTAGTAACCAGCCTATTTTAGGCCAAAATGACCAAGCTATTTTTTTCATTTTAGATAGAAAAAACCCCTGAAATTACGCCAATGTTCAATGCGTTTTAAATTCACACTGCTCACTGTGCGGTGTAAATAACACATTATCTTTATTCTATGGGTCGGTAGGATTACAGCGATACTACATATGTATAGGTTTTTTACTCTAAAATGATTTATTTTTGCATCATCGCTTTCCAATGTTGTTCCGTCAATGTTGTTTACCTCGTAATCTCGCGAGATTTCGTTTCCCTTGCTGGAATCTCACAGAAAAGATTCAGAAGTGTCAGGATTCTGAATACACATGACGTCCAGGCTGGATTTCATGTGTATTCATTATCAGGACCCTTGTGTATGTGGCTGCACATCGTTCTAGTAAGAACACTATGTGCAGTGTAAATGAATGGAGAGGAGTGTATGATGCTGATTGGTCACTGATTCGTCAGCATCATACACTATTTCACAACGCCCAGTTAGTAAAACAAGTAAACACGCCCAGTTGGTAAAAACACAATACACGCCCAGTTGGACATACGAAAAAAAACACGCCCAGTTGTCCATTTAAAACCTCATTTGCATATATATATATATATATATATATATATATATAAAATAGCTCATAACTTGGCCAAAAATGAACGTTTTTTAAAAAAAAACAAAAAAAAACACGTAACTTATCTACATTGCAGCGCCGATCGCATGCAATAGGAGATAGGGATTTGAGAATCTGGTGACAGAGCTTCTTTAAAGTAAGAATTTCAAAGACAAGTCTCCATAAGAGAGGCAATGTCGATATTGGGATAATGACCTCATGCATTCAGGCAGTTCCCTGGTCTCAGGCTCATTCCAGAAACCACCTGGCCCTGATCCTGTCAAAATGGAACAAATCCTCCCCAATGCTGGACAAGAAAACACTCCTCACAGGTTCAGTAAAAAGTTCCCTTATCTGGTGGCTGAACCCCAGGAACCTGGACAAAGGAGTAGTTTGGGATCCCTCTCCCATAATATCAGTGACAGACACAAGCAAACTAGGATGGGGTGCAGTGGTATCCAGAAGAACATTCCAGGGTACGTGGTCTCAGAGACTAAGCCTTCAATCCTTAAGGGTATGTGCACACACACTAATTACGTCCGTAATTTACGGACGTATTTCGGCCGCAAGTAGTGGACCGAACTCAGTGCAGGAAGCCGGGCTCCTAGCATCATACATATGTACGATGCTAGGAGTCCCTGCCTCTCCGTGGAACTACTGTCCCGTACTGAAAACATGATTACAGTACGAGACAGTTGTCCTGCAGAGCGGCAGGGACTCCTAGCATCGTATATAACTATGATGCTAGGAGCCCGGCTCCCTGCAGTGTGTTCGGTCCGGTACTTGCGGCCGAAATACGTCCGTCAATTACGGACGTAAATAGTGTGTGTGCACATACCCTAAATGTTCTAGAATGGAGAGCTGCATTAGAGGCCCTAAGATCAGCAGAACATCTAGTCAGAGGCTCACGCATAAGAGTATATACAGACAACATAACTACGGTGGCATATTTGAGATACCAGGGAGGCACAAAACAGAGAAATCGCCAACTCTTGGCCTCACAAATATTCTACTGGGTAGAACCAAGCCTCGTGTCCATTTCAGCCCTCCATCTAAAAGGGACTCTAAATACGCAGGCAGACTTTCTGAGGAGGAAAGATGTAAATTCCACAGAGTGGTGCCTGAATCAAAAGGATTTTCTTCAGATTACCAGCAGGTGGGGTGTCCCAGAAGTAGATCTATTTGCCAACCAGGGAAACCCCAAAACTCAAAAATTATTTTCTCTTAGCCCCAAAGAAAAGTCCATAGGAGTAGACCTACTAGCTCACACATAATCGTTCAGTCTAGCATACGCTTTCCCTCCTATCCCCTTGATTCCACAGGTTTAACAGAAACTCAGGCTAGAGAAAACCAGTCTTATTTTGATCACTCCTCTATGGCCATCCTGGGCGGAAAGAGTGGATGCATCCATTGAACAGATCTGCAAAGCAGCTATCTGGTCATCTGATCGCACTTTTACAAAACATTACAGATTAAAATCGGTTTTCCAGCAAGGATCTTTCCTTAGGTAGGAAAGTTCTCCAAGCTGTAGTCCCCCCCCCCCCCAAAGCAATTTTTATTTGGGAATTCCACTGCGGTGCGAGCATGGGGGGGTGCATTGAGAAAATAGAATTAGACTTACCGGTAATTCGGTTTCTAGTAAACCCTCCATAACAGCACCCTTATATCCCCCCCCCCCCCCCTTAGCTACATTAATTAAACGCTATTTACACATATTTATGATCAGTAATAGATATGTAAATTTACCAGACATGGTTAGTAGACATACACTGAGGAGGAATGGTGGGGGTCGGGCTATTTAACCTCTTGTGCTTTTTCCTGTCCATATTAGAGGCGAGGTCTTACTTCCTGTGGTTGTGTCATGGAGGGTTTACTAGAATCCGAATTACCAGTAAGTCTAATTCTATTTTTTCCCCCTTTTCTCCTCCCAAAATATTATGAAATTGATAACGCAGTTTCATTGCTTCATATAAATATTAATGTGGCCATAAAGGTGTAACATTACAAAACATAGCTCAACTCTGCATGGAGGGGGTTGACCTCCATTAACAAGGTCATTAATAACCCTTTCAGAACAATTTAATACATGACATTTACAAGACTTAGGGAATAAATAGCACAAATTAGAGTGTCACCTCTGATCCTCAGATAATCAATAACAATGAACTTATTTGCATAATGAGTTTCTACTTTCATGGGAATAAAGGATTTACATTATAAGCCAACGCTGTACTATACAACAATGTCAGAGTTCAAATGAGCGCAGTCTATATAAATAGAGCGTGAAAAAAAATGTATGACAAGCAACTGTGTTCACACATGTATTAGGCACCACTCACACACAGGTCATCAAAAAAAAAGTGACGCTGGTGCAATGGGGAATGCATGCAGCAAATAATAGTATATAGGTTATACACACAATAGTTCACGATTTTTGCAGGGGCAGTTTTTATTCATAGACACAGCTCTAGGAAATAAAAGTGGAGCAATGGCAGTATTGTCACTTCAACAGTTCTCATTTTCTTAAAATGTTCAATCTTAGCTTTGCCCAATCAATTAAAAGGAAGAAGGTACTCCTTCACCCCCTACTTGAACAAATGTTTGACATGGCAGAAGAAGAGTCCACACCAAAATCTACAGTTAGAGGAAGTAGTTAAAGAATATGCAATATTATTAATATGCCCAACATCTGTACCAGTAATGCCTTGCTAAAAGTACAGCAGCCACAATAATCAATGATATACATCTATAGAATCATGTCAACATCATGTGATAAGGAAATCTTAAATGAAAGCTTTATTAAAGAAAGAAAGTTACAACGATAGGGAGAGCGAGAGCGAGAAAGGGAGAGCGAGAGCGAGAAAGGGAGAGCGAGAAAGGGAGAGCGAGAGCGAGAAAGGGAGAGCGAGAAAGGGAGAGCGAGAGCGAGAAAGGGAGAGCGAGAAAGGGAGAGGGAGAGCGAGAGGGAGAGCGAGAAAGGGAGAGGGAGAGCGAGAAAGGGAGAGGGAGAGCGAAAGGGAGAGCGAGAAAGGGAGAGCGAGAGCGAGAAAGGGAGAGGGAGAGCGAGAAAGGGAGAGGGAGAGCGAGAGGGAGAGCGAGAAAGGGAGAGGGAGAGCGAAAGGGAGAGCGAGAAAGGGAGAGGGAGAGCGAGAAAGGGAGAGCGAGAAAGGGAGAGCGAGAAAGGGAGAGCGAGAAAGGGAGAGCGAGAAAGGGAGAGCGAGAAAGGGAGAGCGAGAAAGGGAGAGCGAGAAAGGGAGAGCGAGAAAGGGAGAGCGAGAAAGGGAGAGCGAGAAAGGGAGAGCGAGAAAGGGAGAGCGAGAAAGGGAGAGCGAGAAAGGGAGAGCGAGAAAGGGAGAGCGAGAAAGGGAGAGCGAGAAAGGGAGAGCGAGAAAGGGAGAGCGAGAAAGGGAGAGCGAGAAAGGGAGAGCGAGAAAGGGAGAGCGAGAAAGGGAGAGCGAGAAAGGGAGAGCGAGAAAGGGAGAGCGAGAAAGGGAGAGCGAGAAAGGGAGAGCGAGAAAGGGAGAGCGAGAAAGGGAGAGCGAGAAAGGGAGAGCGAGAAAGGGAGAGCGAGAAAGGGAGAGCGAGAAAGGGAGAGCGAGAAAGGGAGAGCGAGAAAGGGAGAGCGAGAAAGGGAGAGCGAGAAAGGGAGAGCGAGAAAGGGAGAGCGAGAAAGGGAGAGCGAGAAAGGGAGAGCGAGAAAGGGAGAGCGAGAAAGGGAGAGCGAGAAAGGGAGAGCGAGAAAGGGAGAGCGAGAAAGGGAGAGCGAGAAAGGGAGAGCGAGAAAGGGAGAGCGAGAAAGGGAGAGCGAGAAAGGGAGAGCGAGAAAGGGAGAGCGAGAAAGGGAGAGCGAGAAAGGGAGAGCGAGAAAGGGAGAGCGAGAAAGGGAGAGCGAGAAAGGGAGAGCGAGAAAGGGAGAGCGAGAAAGGGAGAGCGAGAAAGGGAGAGCGAGAAAGGGAGAGCGAGAAAGGGAGAGCGAGAAAGGGAGAGCGAGAAAGGGAGAGCGAGAAAGGGAGAGCGAGAAAGGGAGAGCGAGAAAGGGAGAGCGGGAGAGCGAGAAAGGGAGAGCGAGAAAGGGAGAGCGAGAGCGGGAGAGCGAGAGAGCGAGAAAGGGAGAGCGGGAGAGCGAGAAAGGGAGAGCGAGAAAGGGAGAGCGAGAAAGGGAGAGCGAGAGCGGGAGAGCGAGAGCGGGAGAGCGAGAGCGGGAGAGCGAGAGCGAGAAAGGGAGAGCGGGAGAGCGAGAACAAGAAAGGGAGAGCGAGAGCAAGAAAGGGAGAGCGAGAGCAAGAAAGGGAGAGCGAGAGCAAGAAAGGGAGAGCGAGAGCAAGAAAGGGAGAGCGAGAGCAAGAAAGGGAGAGCGGGAGAGCGAGAGCGAGAGCGGGAGAGCGAGAGCGAGCGGGAGAGAGCGAGAGCGAGAAAGGGAGAGCGAGAGCGAGAAAGGGAGAGCGAGAGCGAGAAAGGGAGAGCGAGAGCGAGAAAGGGAGAGCGAGAGCGAGAAAGGGAGAGCGAGAGCGAGAAAGGGAGAGCGGGAGAGAGCGAGAGCGAGAGCGGGAGAGAGCGAGAGCGAGAGCGGGAGAGCGAGAGCGAGAGCGGGAGAGAGCGAGAGCGAGAGCGGGAGAGAGCGAGAGCGAGAGCGAGAGCGGGAGAGCGAGAGCGAGAGCGGGAGAGCGAGAGCGAGAGCGGGAGAGAGCGGGAGAGCGGGAGAGAGCGGGAGAGCGGGAGAGAGCGAGAGCGAGAGAGCGAGAGCGAGAAAGGGAGAGCGAGAGCGAGAAAGGGAGAGCGAGAGCGAGAAAGGGAGAGCGAGAGCGAGAGCGGGAGAGCGAGAGCGAGAAAGGGAGAGCGAGAGCGAGAAAGGGAGAGCGAGAGCGAGAAAGGGAGAGCGAGAGCAAGAAAGGGAGAGCGAGAGCAAGAAAGGGAGAGCGAGAGCAAGAAAGGGAGAGCGAGAGCAAGAAAGGGAGAGCGAGAGCAAGAAAGGGAGAGCGAGAGCAAGAAAGGGAGAGCGAGAGCAAGAAAGGGAGAGCGAGAGCAAGAAAGGGAGAGCGAGAGCAAGAAAGGGAGAGCGAGAGCAAGAAAGGGAGAGCGAGAGCAAGAAAGGGAGAGCGAGAGCGAGAGCGAGAAAGAAAGAAAAGAAAGAAAAGAAAGGCAGGCATGACCCACAGAGATCCTCAAGCGTTAGACAGAAGGCCTCAAGATTGACTTTTAGATTAACCTTTTAAATGGCCTTTTCTGGCTAGCTGCCATCATGGAACCACCTTACAAGTTATTGGCCACACAAGAAATACCTACTAATAACACATCATTCTATGTACAAGCTTTGTGTTGTTTAGAATATCATGTCTATCTCCAGTAAACTTGGCAGTCTTATATCAGAACGGCCATGAAGTCCTGGTAAGGAGGCCAGCAGTGTGATATTCAGTGAATACGGTTTAAGAACAGATCTTAGCTTGCAAGATTATCTAAAATAAATTTCAGAGGCAACGTATACATACCCAAAGTATACATATATGTAGCATAATCATAATAATGGCAATTATTAGCGAAAGCTATAATGATTATTTTTCTTTATCACATGAATAATTTGGTATACAAACATACCACATGTGAAGTATACATTCAGATCTATAGAGACCTTGTGTCCTTTTGCCATACAGCCGGCAGGTATACATTTTAGAAACAATGTAGGAAAACAGAATCTGATACACTTTCTTATTCTGTTAGCCACCTGAAAAAAACGTACACTACAATGTTTACATAATATATATTTTTTTTGCATGCGGCCTACGTATGATTTTTTTTGTCACTGTATGGTATGCAGTGGCATACGTCACAGCTCTACACCCTGTGCATATGTCGGAATATTTCCCCATTTTATTTTTTCAAATGGTACTAAATAGCAAAGCCTGCTACACTACTCAGCACTGCAAACAAAAAAACACAAGTATACGCATCAGTATCTTATTTTGTTCACAATACACTAGATTTGTCTGGGGAAAAAAAGTGAAAAACTCCACTACCTCTTTATCATATAACAAATTAAACATATCCCAAAAGTGCACCATTTTAAGGATGTGATAGACTGGTTAAAGAAACCCCATCCATGTATTGTAAAGAAGCATACATTTACGCTTTTGTTTTTTAAAAAATAAATTAAACCTTACCCTTATGGCCCAACTGTGATATGCGAAGTGGACATATTAACATTCTGCAGATTGGCCTTTCTGTTTTCTTTTTCTAAGTATAATGGGACTCTACATTCGTTCCAAGGGTGAGCTACACAAGTATAAACTATACAAGGCGGCATTACAGAAAAAACCCACCGATGAGTAATTGCTCAAGCAACGGGCCGTATTACGGCTCCACTTTGTACGGAGCCTTTATAGGACTGCCATAAAGGGGCCTCTACTAGCCATCCTTATATACCACATTGCTTGACTGAGCTCTTACAGCAGTGTATGCAGGCCTTGCTTCTCCGTGCCCATTTGTACAAGCCCTAACTGGGTGTATAAGCAAAGAAACTTTAACCTTTTAAACCACTATGACATAACTTAACGTCCTGGATAGCCTTACAGAAAGCAACTATGACGCACACATAATGGTGATCGCGCGGGCACAGCTGTTGTGCCTGTGGGATCAACAGCAGGAGCCCGGCCGTGATTGACAGCTGGGCTCCTTTTGCAACTGCCAGGATTAGAGATACCTCAGTTTACCACGAATAGGCAATAATGTTTTGGTATACATAGTTACATAGTTACATAGTTAGTACGGCTGAAAAAAGACACATGTCCATCAAGTTCAACCAAGGGAAGGGAAAAGGGAAGGAAAAATTTCTACACATAGGAGCTAATATTTTTTTGTTCTAGGAAATTATCTAACCCTTTTTTAAAGCCATCTACTGTCCCTGCTGTGACCAGCTCCTGCGGTAGACTATTCCATAGATTCACAGTTCTCACTGTAAAGAAGCCTTGTCGCCTCTGCAGCGTGAACCTTTTTTTCTCCAGACGGAGGGAGTGCCCCCTTGTTTTTTGAGGGGGTTTTACAAGGAACAGGATTTGACCATATTTTTTGTATGTGCCATTAATATATTTATATAAGTTAATCATGTCCCCCCTTAGTCGTCTTTTTTCAAGGCTAAATAGGTTTAATTCTTTCAATCTTTCCTCATAACTTAAATTCTCCATGCCCCTAATTAGCTTCGTTGCTCTTCTTTGTATTTTTTCCAACTCCAGGGCATCCTTTCTATGAACTGGAGCCCAGAACTGAACTGCATATTCTAGATGAGGCCTCACTAATGCTTTGTAAAGTGGCAATATTACATCCCTGTCCCGCGAGTCCATGCCTCTTTTAATACACGACAATATCCTGCTGGCCTTTGAAGCAGCTGATTGACACTGCATGCTGTTATTGAGTTTATGATTTACAAGTACACCCAGATCCTTCTCAACAAGGATACAAAATTATATCAGTGATCACAAGATTGAATTTGTAAAGTCCCCCAGTGGGAACAAAAACATTAGGAATTTAATAAATAAAGTTAAATCCAGTTTATTAGAAAAAATAAAATTGTGTAGATCTTTTTTAAAATTTAAAAAAAACAAAAAAACTGATATACGCTAGTGTCACAATTGTAAGGACCCATCTAAGTTAACGTTATTTAAGCCGCACAGTGAGCAGCGCAAAACAAAACAAATTCTCCCCCAAATGATAAAATTGAAAACAAAATGTACCACAAAATGGTTCTATTAAAAAATGACATCTGTACAAGACAAACCACATATGACATAAAATAAAAATTATGGTTCTTGAAATGCAGAAACAAAAACTATTTTTTTTTCCATGAAATCTGCTATTATTGTGCAAAAGTAGCAAAACCCAGAAAAAGATACATATTTGGAATTGCCAGATCTGTGCTCACTCATGGAATAAAGGTCGGATGCTATTTATGCCACACGGCAAACGGTGTAAACATTAAACACCAAAAACAATGGTGGTATTGCGGTGTTTTTTTCCATCCCCAATTAATAAAAGGTAATCAATGTTATATGTATCCCAAAATATTGCCATTGAAAATACAACTCGCCCTGCTCAAAGCTAGCCCTCATACAGCTACAACGACGGAAATTTTTTAAAAAGTTACTACTCTCTAAATGTAGCAACGCAAAAACCTACGCAGTCCCACACGCCAAAATAGGTCTCGATTTGAGTCTCATAGGAATGAATAGAGACCGACTTCCAGTCTACACAGCAAATGCTGTAGAATTCGGTTAGTCGGAGCGCGGGTCACGTGGTCTGACAAAGACAGGATGGAGACAAGATGAAGCGCACAGTATTTTTAGCTGCAGTACCAGGTAAGCAATTGCATTTACAAAACAGAGGGGGGCGCTCTTTGTGAGAGTGCTTCTTTAAGAAGTATTCAGTTCTGGGTTCTATTAGAAACAGCCGGGCTATTCAGAGGACCAGCATTTAATGGGCTGCAAATAGAACAGCACAGACACCGACCATAAAGCTTTATCTTACTCTTTGTTTTTGCAACTCAGAAATAAAACTTCCCATAAACTGTTCCACAAACAGTGGCGTATTGTCAGACAACGGGCATTTTAATCTTTGCTTTAAGCGAACGGTTTTTCTGCAGGATTTATTTTTTTCCCCGTTTTATCTAGATTATAGAGCAGACCTTCATGTTCAGCTAAGAGCACTCCCTTGAGGTTTCAGAAGTACGTCCCAAAAGACATAAAACTGCCAGTATTCACAGCTGGAAATTTCCACTGGGCAGGAAGGAAAATACAGGAGGTTGTGAGCACATATCAGCTAGCGGATATCTACAGATCGTTCTTTTCCATCATTCCATAGTCTGAACTGGATAAATGCATCATGATGATAACAACCTATGTAATCCACACAAATATTTCACATTACACTACAATAGAAGAAATGTGAGAAATCTGAAAGTAAAACAATTACAGGTACAGAAAAGTTATCATACCTTAGTAGGTACCTGTCATTTTTTTGACACAAAACTATTTAACATTGCAGGTACAGAAAAGAAAATAATTTTTTTATTCACCTTATGAAACAATATAGATTGCTACGTTACTGTGCTGATATTATACAGCCAACAGGGGGCACCATCTAGGGTTTCTGCTCCTAAAGGGCCAATGTAAAAAAAAAAACAGAAAAAAAAATATAAAATAAAAGAACGCTAATACTGATATAACTCACACATTGCCATATTTGACACATATCTGGACAAACTCCACGTAGCTAAAAACTTGCGAATAGTGATAATGTTTTTGGGTTATATTCTATCTTCGTCTATAAAAGTTCTTATCAGGCCAATGGCTGCTGGACTGGTCTAAACAGCTCCTAAATGCCCTCCTTCTCTTCACCCCAGGAACATTTAATTTAGACATCAATTTGCTTGCATTTTCACCCCTTTTTATCTACCTGGGGGGGATTATGCATTGTAATTTTTATTTGGCGGAATAAAAAGCTGGAATACAATTGCGTGTATTATTTATATTCAGCTAAAAGGAAATTTTGTTTTAGGAATTCTTTTACACTTTATGGAATACTAGAAAAAGTACCCGGCACTGCCCGGGTATAATGTGTCGGTCTGTTGGTTTGTGTGTTCTTTGGATTTGTTCCAAGGGTATCCAGGAGTCTAATCCATACCCTTGTTTTTTCTCTGTTTACAGGAAAATCGCTAGTATCCCCATATACCACAGCTGTTACACGGTTTATTTCAATTTTAACTTTCTAAATACCGAACAACTGAACTGGTAAGAAATGGAGTCATAGGACTGTGACAGAGCCTGTTGATGAACATCATTGGTTGGATCACAAAAGAAAAGCAGCATCATGCATGAAAGCCCACTCATTAGCACGCTGAACATCATGATGTGCTCTATCAGCTTGCTTTCTGGCCTGGGTTCTGGCAGGAGTCTCTGCGCTTCTAAGAATCACCTGCCTGATCTGTTGCTGAGCCAGCCGGGGCTGAGTTTGCTGAGGAGTTTCAGAAGCTCAAGCAGCAGTAAGATGCATTTGATCAGCTTGCAGTTGGGCAAGAGGAGTCTCTGCAGCTAGTAATGCAGCTTTCCTCCTGCCTATCAGTAATCTGATTGGTTGCTATGGGTAACGGCTCCCCTGTACCTTCCCATCTAGAATTATCTTGTAAAGTGCACTGCCAGATAAAAACATCTTTACTATAAAAGCAAATGTCTGTATTTGCTTTTATAGTATTGGATCGTGATCATGTGATAATGGCAGATAACAGAACAGCAGCAAGGTCGGGATCTTTACAAAAACCTTCCTGAACACCCGCTGTACCTATGTGCTAAATTTGGGGTCAAATAGTTCAGGCGTTTGGATGTCTATAGATGACGACAGACATTCACTTTTATTAAATAGAATAGCAGAGTTCCCCGGTTTCACACTGGTCCATTTGTTTGTCGTGTGTGTGTGTGTGTGTGTGTGTGTGTGTGTGTGTGTGTGTGTGTGTGTGTGTGTGTGTGTGTGTGTGTGTGTGTGTGTGCGCGGTTAAAAACTTAATTTCCTACTAATATGCAGGGTTCCTTTTTGGAGGCGTGACTGGTCTGAAAGGGGTTCAATTTATGAGAAGGCTGAAATCCACGGGCACGGTTCTGTTGAGAGATTCCAGCAGCTTGGGCAGCAGCCATGCGCTTAGACGAAAGATTCCTGTTGCAAAATGCAAGGTTCCTCTTTGGAGGCATGACTGGTATGAAAGGGTGATATATATATGCACTTGCATTGAAAAGAAGGGCGTTTAGACTTGCACCATTTTTTTTCCCTCACACTATTGATTTAAAATGTACATGAAGTGCAACTTATTTAGAAAAAAAACCCAAAAAAAACACACTTTTTCCACACGGAGAAGTGGCAATGACCAGCTCAGGAAATACGTATTCTTCAACCAGCTAGATTACATACTGGTTTACCACTGGGTGCTGCATTAGTATTAGTAAATATGCCCTATTATCCCTCTATTGTATCAACGCCCTCCACAATAAACTTTTATTGATAACCCTATAAAATTCCATAATTGGGCATGAACTAGGGTTGTCTCTTTTTAACAAGCCCTTTTCTAGAATTCGGGTCCTCCACACGAAAGCAGAATTCCCCAAAATCAGTTTTCACTGTGTTTATTTTCACTGTGTTTCCCTGCAGGGAAATGAAGAAATCTACTGCACTCCTTTAAAGCCAGGGGTGTTCACTGACAAGTGGACGATGGTGGTGGTCATCAGGGGCATAACTATAACGATTGCTATGGGGAATGTGAACTCAAGAGACCGAGCTCCAGCTGTTATCTATTGGATTTGATGCAATAGATAACACACAGTAATCACTTCAGTGTCCTCTTCCCCTCTTGGGGAAGCCATACAGAGGTCTGATGCTGGACAGTGGCAGGACCCTGTGTACCACGGCCCCTAGAAGTGAACATGGGAGCAAGGTGCAGTAAGAAAATGGTGGGGTCAGGACGTGGGTCTGAATTTGTCTGATCTAAATTACTTTTGAGGTCTGTTAGTTAAAGCTCGGTGGGGCATTCAAAAGTGTAACGTCTATAGCCACGGCCCGTCGTTCTGACTTACCCTTCGATGGCCGTGGCCATGGACATCTGACTTGTGTGCAGCGTCGTCCTCCTGTGAGGCGCCAGCACTCACTTCCGGATACCGAGACGGATACCTGGGCTATAAAAGGGGCTCTGCCCTCTTGTTCCTTGCCAGAGCTCGGTTTGTTTCCCAAAGTTTGTCTTGCTAATGGTCTCCTAGTGTCTTCCAGTTTCCCAGTGTACCCTTTTCCTGCATCCGGTTTCCGTGCTATCCTGTTATAGTGCTGAGCTGTTGCCGTATTGTGCTATGTGCCACGTCTGTTCTGCTGGCGCCACACCTGACATCTACCCACAGCCTGGTCCCAGACGTGTCTGCCTTGCTACGGTCTACGTTGCTTCAGGTATCCTCTCTGAACTATTGAATCTGTACTTTACCTGTTTGGCCAGCTGCCATCCCGCTACATGGTACAGCCCCGTGGGTCCACACCCCGCATCGTGACAAAAAGTTTGCTATGGGGCCCAGCAATTTCTAGTTATGCCTCTGGTGGTCATCCACAGCACTTGAGAGCCGAACTTGGGGCTACTCTGGCTAATGGGGCGAGTCCCTCTATTACCACAACATGCGTCCCACGAGGGTATTTTCCAAAAGGTTGTCTATAACACAATTCATACTCTCTACGTTCAATCGTTTATAATTAATACAGCAGATAATGATAACAATAGTACAATCAAAAATTGTGCTATCATTCATCAGCAACTTAATGAAAAGGCAAGTTTAAAGACCTCAGCCGCAGAATAACAGAAACAGGAGAAATAAAAATGGCAATCATGAATACAGGAACATGGCAAGGACAGAACACATTCTTATTATAGCCCTTTGTATTGGCATAATATGAGGACACCTCCTCGCTCATTTCTGAAAAATGCCCGAAAACACACTTGATGCACAAAAGTTTACAACATCCCAGCTTTGATGCTTTATAATAAATCTGTTTTTAAAAATTGCATTCTTTTAATATATTGTAACAATATTCTTTCCCATCTTTCTGCGAGAACATTCATCATAGAGTTATTATAGGTCTACCATTATGCATTTAATTTTCCCATCAGGGACCCAAAATATGCTTGCAAAATGCCAATTCGTCATTTAACATAATGCAACACATCTGAAGCCATAGACTCATTGTGAATGGCATTAAATGACACGTTATGAAGGGTCCCTGTGCAGTCACAGCAGCGTCCTTTGTTCCTACCCTGCCTTTCCGTGCAGAGTGTACTTCCAATTTACGGTGGAGGAGTCTGTCAGAGAATGTGTCTTTCTGGTGCAATTGGAATTTAAAAAAAAAA
This sequence comes from Rhinoderma darwinii, assembly GCF_050947455.1. Lineage (NCBI taxonomy): Eukaryota > Metazoa > Chordata > Amphibia > Anura > Rhinodermatidae > Rhinoderma > Rhinoderma darwinii. The sequence goes on along the minus strand of NC_134697.1, from coordinate 50,286,809 downwards.
AAAAAAAATTGTCTTTTCAATCCAGAAACCATTCATAAGAAGATTAATTCTGAATAAAGTCCACAGAGATTTGAGGATTCTTGAACACAAACCAACATGTGACTGACGATTTAGAAGGGGTTCTCAGAGAATACAAATACAGCAGTGCTCACATTTCCCAAGTGTGTGCAGGACTACCAAGACCAGCTTTAGGCCTCATGCCCACTTCAGTTATTTTCTTCAGGGTGCTATCCGTTTTTTTAACCGATAGGACCCTGACATTCATTTCTATGGGGCCATGCACACTTCCGTTGTTTTGACGGTTCCGTTCGTCCGTTCCGTCAAAAGTAGAGCATGTCCTACTTTTGTCCGTCATTCAGTGACCGTGGGGCCCATTGAAGTCTATGGGTCTGTCAAAAAAACAAACGGCACACGGAAGGCATCCGTGTGCCGTCCGTTTTTCATGGATCCGTGGAATACAAACTGGATTTCATGGAAGACAAACTGAAGCACAGCATCCGTTTAAAACGGAACAACGGAACGGACGCGGAGAGACAACAAAAACCACACGGATGTCACAACGGACACAAGGATCAGTTTTAAATGGACGTGAAAATGGTGAAGGATGTGTGCATGAGGCCTTAAATGGGTTGTTCTAGCCCTGGGAAAAAGTTAAAAAAAACAAAAAAAAAAACAACCTCAGATCTTGTTCAAAAAGAAATCTTTTACCTCTCTTCGCTCAATCTAAACACTGTATAAGGAAGCAGGTCTTCATTCCAACTTTCCCCAGTAGTTACAACTGGAGCCTTCTCCTAAAGGCGTCTGCCCCCCTTTCAGCAGTCACAGCAGTACCTCCCTAACTGCCCTCTAGTAGTCATGTCCATGATATATTACCCTACAAAAAGCAAATTCATCGTGGACACACAGCAACGCCCCTCCCTTTTCCCCTATAGTTAAAACAGTCCCCCATTCCACCAGTAGACACAACAGTCCCCCAACCATGTTTTTTTAGAAGCTCCCCCTTTCCTCCAATCATCAAGATACAAACCCCCTCCCTTTGCCCTTGTGATTAACAGGTCATTCCTGGGTATCCCCTCTACTACGATCAAAGCACTCTTCATCTGAAAGGAGCGATCTATGACCCCTCAACTTCGACAGATAGAGCCAGAAGCTGCCAAAGAGATATAGGGCAGAGTGCGAGACCCAGTAGTCAGATTATTTTGTAGTCGCCATCGTGCCTGGATTTCTTCCAGCAGAGTTATGTACAGATCATTTATTATGTACTGTATATAACCCATTTTAAGACATTATTTAAGTGCAAATTTATTATAATAAACGGTAAATTTGTGAAAACAGACATTTTTTCCACTTGGACACTTGGCGTGTCATATTACATTTCCTCTACATCGGCTGCATGGCCAACGGGATATTCCTCAGGCAATAGCAGCTGATCGCCGGAGGTTCCAGGAGCTGGACCCATCTCTTTACACCCACATGTACTACAAATATAATGTCCATGGGCAGAGCAACAATTTAGGGTGTTCCCACCTCTCCTATAGAACAATTTACAAAGAATGAAAAGCTTTAGGCTATGTTCCCACGGCACCCCTGCACAACGGAGACTAACAGAAACCATTGGCACCGGATCCGCCCTGACGCAGATGTGAACGCAGTCTTAAAAGGCAACATGCATTTTTATGGCCTTTTTGGTGGCGTTTTTCATTCAGTGTAATTTCTATGTATATGCTTTTTTCTGTCTGAAAATAATATAGAAATAACATCATACCCAGAGCCTGCTGTATTTGGAAAAAACTACACAAACCAGAGTAAATCCAGCCTTTGGCCTCCTTCACACAGGGTTTTTGTCAGATATCGTAATAAAATGCCAGCGCTATTTAACTCTTTCCCTGCCGAGGGCGTATTTCATACGTCCTGACAGGAAGGCACTTCAGTAGCAAAGGACGTATCTAAGATTAGATGATGGTGCCTGTGTGTATAAAGTGCTGGCATTTTGACAATGTATCGGGCATCAAAAATATATAGATACAGCATGAGGGTTTAGTATGATTTTTTATTTTGTGATTTAGGTTTTATTTGTATGTGTCAAAAGAGTGAAAATTGTCCCGGCTGCCAGCGGTGAAAAATGTCCCCAAACCCCAGGCAGTAAGACGCTTAAATGCAACATCTGTTTTTTTAATAGTCTTTTTAAATGCATTTTTGGTGTTGGTGTTTTTATTTAGTGTCATTTCGTACCGGGACTTACGAAAGTATCCCCCCCCCCTGCTGTTTTTCCGGTTTTGTTGCATTACAACCATGAGTTAAAATGGATATTTTGAGGGATGTGCCCTTTTATTTACAACATGGCTACAATGTGACGAAGAACAGAAAAGTCGAATGTGTAGAAGTTTTCACCCCCTGAAAGTCAATACTTTGTGGAGAACCTTCTGCTGCAATTACAGATGTAAGTCTCTTGGGATATTTCTCTATTAGGTTATGTTCACACGGCTTATTTTAGGCCATTATTCGGGCCGGAAACAGCCGAAAAATCGGAAGCAGAACTCCTCCAAACATTTGCCCATTGATTTCAATGGGAAAAACTGCGTTCTGTTCCAATAGGGCTTTTTTTACGCGGCTGTGTTGAAAAATGGCTGCGTAAAAAAACGCCCGTGAAATAGAAGTGCATGTAACTTCTTGAGCTGTTTTCGGAGCCGTATTTCATTGACTATAGAAAAACAGCTCCAAAAACAGCCTTAAAAAATAAACGCAGCGAAAAACTTGAGTTTCATTAAAAACCGGCTGAAAATCAGTAGCTGTTTTCCCTTGAAAAAAGCTCAGTATTTTCAGACTTTTTTTGCTAAGCGTATGAACATAGCCTTAGTTTAGCACATCTAGACACGTAGCCGTTTTGCCTGGAAAAATGGGAAAAAATGCCAAACTCCTCCAAGTTATGGTGCGTACAAAGTCTTCACATGATGACTCGGCCATTCCAAGACATTTACATGGTTTACCCATTAACCTCTCCAGTGCAGCTTCAGCAGTATGTTTATGGTCATTGTCCTGGTGAACCTCTGTCCCAGTCTCAAATCTCTAGCAGACAGACCAGTTTTCCTCAAGAACTTTCCTGTATTGACTGCCATCCATCTTTCCTTCAATCAGTTTTCCAGTCCCTGCTGATGAAAAGCGTCTCCCCAGCATGATGATGCCACCACCGTGCTTCACTGGGAATGGCGTTCTTGGGGTGACGGGAAGTGTTGGGTTTGCACCTCACATATGGTTTCCCATGATGGCCAAAAAGTAAAATTTTTGTCTCATCTGACCAGGGAACCTTCTTCCAAGTGTTTGGGGAATCTACCACATGCCATTCGACAAACTCAAAATGTGTTTTCTTTAAGCAATGGCTTTTTTTCTAGATAGTTCCATAAATCCCCACTCTGTGTAGTGTACGGCTAAGGGTGAGTTCACACAGTTGCTTCGCCTGATTTCAACGCGGAAACCACATCGGAATCAGCACCAAAAAATGACCGAAATCACTCCCATTGATTTCAATGGGAGGCAGAGACGTTTTTTCCTGCGTGGCTTCTGGCCACTCGCGGGGGGAAAAAAGTTGCATTTCCTGTTTTGCCATGGCTTCCACTTCTGACCTCCTATTGAAATAAATGGGAGGCAGAAAAAAACAGCGGCACTCATTTCCGGGGACGTTTTTCGCTTGGCAGAAATAAAAAGCACAGGCATATCAAAATCGGCCTCAAAATTCATGAAGGAATTGTAGTCAGGTTTGTAGTTGTGCCATCTGTTTTCCACTTTGTTATAATGGATCTAATGGTACTCTGTGGGGTGTGACAAAGTTTGGGATATTTGGTCTTCCAACCCAACCTTGATCTATTTTTCTCCACTTTATCCCTGACCTGTTTGGAGAGCTCCGCGGTCTTCATGTTGATTGCTTAGTCTTCAGAACAGGTTTATTTATATGGACGTCATGTGACAGTTTAGTTGCACATGGGGGGACCTTACTCTACTATTTATGTGACTTCTGAAGTTAATTGGTTTGACCAGACCTTATTTCGGAGTTTCATACCAAAGGGGGTGAATACATATGCACTCACAACTTTCAGTTTGTTTTTTTTTTACAGGGTATTTTTTCATTCCATTGTAACTATTTTGTCAGGTCCATTATATAAAATCCAGTTTAATTCCAGGTTGCAATGAAACAAAATAGAAAAAAACACAGAGGGTGTGTATACTTTTTGCAAGGAACTGTACATGCATTTTTCCAGTCCTTTTTGAAGTCCTACAGAGAATCCTAGGGGGAAAAACGCCATACACAGAGCAGGAAGGGATTTGACCCCCAAAAACACCACAAACCAAAATGAAATGTATATAGCCTTTCCTATAATTCCCTATTGACTTTAAATTAACATACGCTGCAGCGTTTTTGAACAAAAAAAAACCAACAAAAACCACAGTGAACATGTGAATCCAGCCTTAAAGAGGCTCTGTCACCACATTATAAGTGCCCTATCCCCTATATAAGGAGATCAGCGCTATAATGTAGGTGACAGTAATGCTTTTTATTTTTTAAAAAAACGATCTTTTTTCACAACGTTAGGAGCGATTTTGGTTTATGCTAATGAGTTGCTTAATGCCCAAGTGGGCGTATTTTTACTTTCGACCAAATGGGCGTTGTACGGAGGAGTGTATGACGCGGACCAATCGGCATCATGCACTCCTCTCCATTCATTTGTTAACGCCACTTTGTTAACGTTTGTTTGGTACTTACAGCAGAGCAAGCGTAATCTCCCTGTAACCTGTCATTTACAGTGTGATCTTGCGAGATTACGCTTGCTCTGCTGTAAGTACCACAGAAACGTTAATGAAGTGTCGGGATTGTGAATAGACCTCCCGTCCTGGCTGGAAGGAATGTCTATTCACTTCAGTAACGTTAATGTGTCAGTATAAGACAGCACATAGTGATCTAGCAGGATCCCTATGCGCTGAGGAAATGAATGGAGAGAAGTGCATGACGCTGATTAGTCACTGATTGGTCAGCGTCATACACTCCCCTGTACAACGCCCACTTGGTCTAAAGTAAAAACACGCCCAGTTGGGAATTAAGAAACGAATTAGCATAAAGCTAAAATGGCTAATAACGTGGTAAAAATAGATCGTTTTTTTAAATAAAAAGCACTGCTGTCACCTACATTATAGCGCCGATCTCCTTATGTAGGAGATACAGCACTTATAATGTGGTGACAGAGCCTCTTTAAGCAATTTCCTAAAAAAATATGTATATGTTTACCAGATGCTGTAAAATAACTTACATTAAATGGTTTCTTGGGACTAAGGCCTCACTCACACGAGCGTGGCGTTTTTGCGCACGCAAAAACCACTTACCTGCTCCGTGAGGCAGCATCATATGATGCGCGGCTGCATGCTTTTCGCGCAGCCGCCATCATTATGACACTCCATTTGGATGTTTGTAAACAGAAAAGCACGTGGTGCTTTTCTGTTTTCATTCATCCTTTTGACAGCTGTTGCGCGAATCACGCTTGTCCCACGGAAGTGCTTCCGTGCGACATGCGTGGTTTTCACGCACCCATTGAATTCAAATGAACGGACATGTCGTGACTTTTTTTCAGCGGACTCACGCTGAGTAAAAATCACGGACATTTCTGCACGGCCCCATAGACTAATATAGGTCCGTGCAACGCGCGTGCAAATCACGCGCGTTGCACGGACGTTTTTCCCGTTCGTCTGAATAAAGCCTAAGAGCAGATTAAAATAATGTCAGAAACCGTCTGGAAATCAAACAAGAAACATTAAAATATTTGCATTAATATTTCCAGCGGTGTGAGATGACAGAGGATAGTTCTACATGTATATTGTTAAGGGTTTTTCTTCTTTAATCACACGACTGTTTTCCACATTAGCGGATTCACATCGTGCTTATTATTTTGACCACACTGTGCGCACTTTTTGCATAAATGGCTTTGATCCTTTTCTTCAGACTGCCAGTGTAGTCCTCGCTGCCTCTGGCATTTTTAACACATCTAGATATTTCTCATGTCTCCATAGAAAAACTTTGGTTTCTCCAGCACTAAAACAGTTGGGATCACTTGTAATTGTTTATTTTTTATCTTATGCTTTCCCCAGTGCAGAAAACATGAGGGATGTGAAGTGCCCCAAGAGATTCTGCAGCAGCAGCACCAGTGTTTCACAGCTTGTCATAAAGCGGAGTGGGATAAAGAGTTATCAGCTTTGTCTATAAATAGAAGAGAGAAGAGTCTATGAATGATTCATGTGACAGAAACTTTAATTTAGCAGCTCCCTGAATCACTGAGGAGTTGGGTCCGGCTTTAATTCGTGTCCTCAGGACACTACGGGAGTTCATCGCTCAGCACACATTAGGCCTTGGCTACAAGTCAACCTTAAAAACCAGATGATAGGAGTGATCTAAACTGCAATCTGCGGCCCAACTGCTAAAAGTTGCAGTGGACTTTTGTGCAGCACAATACTGCACCATTGAACGATATAGTGGCACTACATTAGAACTCAATTATAAGGTCGGTGAAATCCGGCGCGTAATGCATAGGTTACTAGCGCCAGAACAAGGCAGACGACTATATTACAGATCCATGTTGTACAGATCTGGAATTTGATGCCCATATTCTAGCTCCGTATGCTTCAGATTTCATACAGGAACACAAGGATGGTTTTTGTTTTTGATCCTTAATACAAATCGTGCCACGTTCCATGGCATGCCATGTTACAAATGTAATCCCTTCTAGAAGCATTTCAGTGGCACACACAGGGATTACGGCTCTGCAATCCAGAACCATAGGGACTATGTGTGCTGCCATACATGATATGTGCCCACGGCTTGGAGGCTACAATGCTCCATTGGGTGGAATACGTGCGAAGCTATTCTCCATACATACGGCACCCTTTGGAGCATGCCACACTGCCGCCGGATTATGTATGAACACAGTGTGTGAAATGCAAAGCATACGTAGGTAGAGAAACAGCCGTATTATACGGGAAAGGGCTGGCTGGGGGGCTACGATTAGTTTACATCAGGCGTTTGGATATATCGGCCACAATAGAACAATCCAATGAAATGAGGTGTGAGGAATACAGGGTGCCATTGCTTTGCGTAGCTGTGCGTTCGGTGTCATTATATAGTCGAGGGCTACGTGACACAATATCACACTCCACGGTAATGAATGGAGACTCCATTGTTCTTCAAAGAAACATTGCATCACCTAACACAGTTAGGGCTCATTCACACGAGCGTGAATCACGTCCGTGTGCTGCGCATGGAAATTTATTTCAATGGGGTCGTTCGCACATGCGTGAGTTTTCACGCAGCGAAAATCCGCTGCGTGAAACTCACTGCATGTCCTATATTGGGGCGTTTTTACGCACCTACGCGCCCATTGAAGTCTATGGGTGCGTGAAAACCACACACTGCACACCCGTGTAGAAAAAAAAATGTGCTTTGCGAATGCGTGAATAACGCGTGCCACTCGTAAAGCACACTGATGCATAACGCAACACACACGGACCAGATTCGCTCGTGAATCTGATACGCTCCTGTGAATGGGGCCTTACACTGCAGCCGAAGGGGGAAGGACCCTGCAGTGGAACATCCCGCCAGTAGATTGGAGTTATGCCGCTTGTCACTTATGACTATTACTTCATGCACATCAATACAATCCGATTGAGAAAATTGCAAGGCGCCTGACTTCCCAGTGAAGTGATAACCAGCGGTGGGAGACATTCCCATTCATTTCTATCAGGGGGAGACAGAAATCGCACAAAGTTGCATCATGCAACATAAATGACATGCAAAAAGTCGCAGTATTGCCTGATAGTGATGCTACTGGGAATACTTGTGGTGGCCCACGCACCCTCCATGACAGGACCAACCTGCAGCAGTACTAGGAACCCTGTCAGCCTCTTCTGGCACCAGCCGAACTCCCCGACTGAGAGAAATGCCTGATCTACGTCCATCTGCTGTCACCTAAAAGAATTACGCCGCAGCGTCACATGTCAACCTCTGACGTCACCGTGTTATGGGGTGACGTGTCTACATCGCAATCGTTGAACCACGTCCAAAAATCTGCCGTGCGGGTCAAGCCTCGCTTTCACTTCAACAAGCATTTTTATTGCCGTAAGTTGTAAAACACGTCACAGCTTGTCGCTAGGCAGTCGTATCTGATTGGCTGGGGTATGGGGCCGCGTGACTCCCGGTCGTGTTGACATTAGTAGAGAGCGATAGTCACAGTCGGGTAGAGCGCGGGCTGATGGTCTACAGTAGCAGTTCAATAGAAGGCAGTGTCGTGTGTCAGCAGCCGTGTCAGTCTGAGGAGAGGCTCCCTGACAAAATGTCTGCCCGTGTGGTCTACTTTATCTCCTTATGTTTCTTATGCTTCTTACACTCCCAGTGCAGTGACTGACATATTTCTTATTACAAACTTGGAGATATGGAACCGTCTGGGCACCAGGCCGGAGAGTGCCATGCCCCCATTCGTTCTAGTGATGGGTTGTGGGCACAGACCCTCCCCAGTAATGTTTTCTGACATGTCCCAGTCGAAGATGTTTAACCCCTTAAAGACCAGGCATTCTTTTTCGTTTTTTTATTGTCGCACTCCAGGAGTCATAACTTTTTTATTTTGTCCATCGACATAGCCGTATGAGGGCTTGCATTTTGCGAAACGAGTTGAATTTTTCAATGGCGCTATTTTTGGATACAAACAATATATTGATTAACTTTTATTAAATTTCTTGGAAGGGAATTGAAAAAACCCAGCTGTTTCATCATTGTTTTTTGCGTTTTAAATTTACGCCGTTCACTATGTAAATGACATCTTTATTCTTTGGGTCGGTACAATTACGGCGATACCAACTATGTATAGGTTTTTATGTTCCACTTTTACACAATAAAAACACTTTTAGGCCTCATGCACACGAACGTAAAAACGGCCGTAATTACGGGCCCATAGACTTCTACTGGCCATGGGTACCTCCCCTTATGCTTACGGGAAGGTGCCCGTGCCGTTGAAAAATATATCGCATGTTCTATTTCAGGCCATAATTACGGCACAGGCAGGCCCATAGAAGTCTATGGGGCTCCCGCAATTACGAGTGGCTACGTGTGTGCACCCGTAATTACGGGAGCGTTGCTAGGCGACGTCAGGGGATAGTCACTGTCCAGGGTGCTGAAACAGTTAAACGATCAGTCCTGGATAGAGAGAAGGGGCTGCACTGATCGTCAGGAACTCTTTCAGCACCCTGGACAGTGAGTACCATGCGCGGCGCTCACAATACAGACGTCTAAAGTTAATTTAAAAACCTGTAACAAAAAAAAGTTCATACTTACCCAGAACTCCCTGCTTCTTCTTCCAGTCCGGCCTCCTGGGATAAAGTTTCAGCCCATGTGACTGCTGCAGCCAATCACAGGCCAATCACAGGCTGCAGCGGTCACATGGACTGCCGCGTCACCCAGGGAGGTCGGACTGGATGTCAAAAGGGACGCGTCACCAAGACAACGGCCGGGGTACGTATGAACTTCTTTTACTTACAATCGCTGCGTTCCGCTGCGGAAACACTGCCCGAAAGGGCTGCCCCCTCTCTATCCAGCACTGATAGAGAGAAGGGGCTGCCGATTAGTGCAGAGAAAACGGGTCTGTAAATACGGGTGGAATACTGGTGACAACGGACCCGTATTTCCGCCAGTATTTGCGGGAGGAAAAAAATACGTTCGTGTACATGGGGGCCTCAAACAAATATTTGTTTTTGCATCGTCGCATTCCAGGTACCATAAGTTTTGTATTTTTCAGTCGTTGATGTGTGTGCTTGTTTTTTTGCGGGAAATGGTGCAGTTTTCATTGGTACCATTTTCGGCTACATGGAACTGCATTGACTTTTTTTATATATATTTTTTGGGGGGTTAATGGAAAAAAATACCTTATATGTGTAATGGTTTTTCCGATCCCAGCCATTGCAGAGGGAGTTCGTCATGGTGCAGGAAGGGGACACTTCCTATAACGTGCATGTATCTGATAATGTGCAACACTGGTGTGAATTTAGCCTTACTGTGGGACCTTAGCATGGATGTTAGATAAAACAAGGTTCTCAGGAGGGGTGGTATAAAGGGGCAGTGTCTGCATGGCGCTGAGCATGTTGAGATGTTATCCTTTTTGAACTGCCTCCCTTCTCATCAGCTAATCACGGTGGGGGGCCCGGCTTCCAACATATCAAGTGCCCGTCTCTGTGTAGGCCTAGCCAATTACAGGGATTATACTCTGGGCTATATGCTGGGCTTGTTACTATGGGGGCCTCTGAATGGGTCCCCTGGGTCAGTTTCTTACTAGTTTGGTAAGATAAAATTATAATGAGTGATGTTTATGAAATTAAGATTTCATACAGAATCCGGGAGAATGTAAAAAATGTTTTTGCCACCTTCAATCTATGCTTTATTACACAGGAATTCCAGGGACTTAGTGTGCCGCTGTACAAACTCCGTGCACATTGCTGTGACGTGTGCAATATCCCTAAAATTGTACTAAGGCCCCATGCACACGACCATAAAAAACCTCCGTTTTTGCGGACCGCAATTGCGGTCCGCAAAAACGGAGGCATTCACTTTCATTGAACACTGACACCTTTCCGTAGCACTACGGAAGGGTGTCCGTGCCGTGGAAATGTTTCGGGAATTATGGAACATGTCCGTTCTTTTGCATTTTGCGGGCCGTGCTCCCATACTTTGTATGGGAGCACGGCCCGAAAATGCGTCTGTCAGTCGGCGGCCGGCCGTGCCCGCAATCGCGGGCCGTGATTGCGGGCACGGTCGTGTGCATGGGGCCTTAGACTTGCATTTCATGCGCCAGTCTTCACCTAAAGTGTGCTAGAGTAAGATCAGCCAAATATATTGAGACGCATACTTACATCTTTGGCTGTCCATCCACCAGAATTTGAAATCTATGCCTGGTATGAGTGGGCGTATATTTGTACCATAAAATAGGACAATTTCTGGTGTAAATGATAGTAAATCTGTCAGTCAGTGTTGTCCCTGCCCCTCCCACAAACTCCGCCCACTTTTCCCAATGTGTGTGTGTGTGTGTGTGTGTGTGTGTGTGAAGAGGTGTAAAAAATTACAAATTACCAGTCAAAAATTGCTTGCTCCATTATTTGTGACTTTTTTACACCGATAAAACGGCGTAGCGTAAATGCTTTGATAAATTCCTCCCATTACATGTCTTGACCTACAACGTCCTGATACAAATCGCAAGTCATTTGAATGGTGCTTTTCCAATAAAGTGTCTGTCCTATTTTAGGTCTTCAGGCTTCAAGCCTTTCATATACAGCATAGATTTTTATTTATTTTTTTCAACGACCTGAGTCTTCTCAAATTTTGGATGAGCTTGGCCAATTATCTGCTAGCATCAGGTTGCTGTCTGTAAGGTAATATACCACGACAATTTAGATGCATACAAGCCATTCTACACAACAATGTTTTTGCATGTGTGCTCTCAAAATTCTTATGTGAATAAGCATTAAAAGAAAATGTGCAATAATAGTTAAAATACTGTTGATTTTCAGACACTTGATTGATTCCGCTATGTTGATAACAGGAGTCCTAGAAGAGGGAGGTGTGTGGTTCTTGCTATTTGATTGACGGAAATGCATCGTCAGTTGTCATCATTCCAGACGTCAAGCACAAGCTGCTGATGAGGGGAATGTGTAACTGCAGTCGCACATGTGCAGCATTGGAGATGAGCACAACATTCCTTATTCTTTGTCTCCTTGATAGAAAATCGTAACAACCTATAACAGTATATATTTAAGAATTTCCTAATTAACTATCAACTGAGAAACACACCAGATTTGACCCGGCTTAACACTTTTGTCATGAGACTCCGTGACATATTATCAGGCTTGGCGGAATGAATGATAAAGTCACTTTTATCTGGGTGTAGTGAATAGTAGAACCGATCCCTTTTTCTAACGGTGATTTAGCATTGAGTGATTACCTTCATTTATAGGATTGTCATGTACTTTGAGAGATGCAAAGGTCCGAAAGTAAATGCCATAAAAGATACCTCTTAAAGGTGGACAAAAACATTTCCAGCTGATCAATCCATTACTTACAGTGTTCCTCCAATATCCCCAAACACATTCAAATATATTCCTACAACTGGCATGATTTTTGTATTAACCATTTCAGTTTATATTCTATGATTGCAGTCATAACTAATGATCCAGCATAATATATACTAATTTCTGTTGAATATTTTGACTGCTGGAACAGACTTTCATTAGTCCAAAACATTGTTATTGTCATCATGGTGACAATACCTATCTCTCCTCATTCTTGCACCTTCTGAGCTGCGGGAGAAAGCCATGGGTGCGTGTAAAGTCTCATGAGAGGTCAGGTGTACTGCAATTGTGGACCCAGAGAAACAAAAAATTCTAATTGAGGCTTTTCCCATAGACATTGCTCGGTCCTACAAGCTATATGGGGTTGTATTCCTGGTGCTACTGACCCAGCTTGACCCTGATCGGATCCTTGTTCCAGCTGATCTGGTACGCTAGTCCAAATAGCTAGCGTGTGCTGTTTACCATACCCTGCTGCAGCTGTCTGGAGTGATGCTCAGGCACTATGTCGTATCAGCTGGAATATACTGAGTGCCAGCTGGTGCTGACCACCATACTCTTCTCCGTCAGATGTCCAGTCAGCTTCTGGCATCTTGACCTACACTCAAACTTAGCTCTTGTGTCTATTCCTGCTGAAGACTGTGTGTGAAGGACAGACTTGCTCAGGGTTATACCACAAATGAAGTTCATATAAAAAGCCCCAAAAAGCTATCAACTATTTGAAACTATTTTGCACAGTTGCCTCCCAAAAATATTCCTTTATTATCTTTTTTCCCTTTTTTTTTTTTTACCTCACAGCGTTGCCGGTAATTCTTGCTAATGTGGGCAGGCTGCTGGGCAGCGTCAGGTAACCCACGTCTCTGCTTTCTGCCTATAACTACCAAAACCCCTTACTTGCTCCCTATTTGCCTTTTTATCTTTACTCAGTTTCCTTTCCTCTTTGGCAGGCATAAATATAGTCCCCAGTAAGTTTCCAAGTCTCATTCACCCTCTGGCAGCTGTAAATATAGTCCCTAGTAGGTTACCCAGTCTCCTTCCCACTGTGGCAGCTGTAAATATAGTCCCTAGTAGGTTCCCCAGTCTCCTTCCCCCTTTGGCAGGCATATAGCCCTCAGTAGGTTCCGCAGTCTCCTTTCATCTCTAGCAGCTGTAAATACAGTCCCCCAGTATGTTCCCCAGTCTCCTTCCCCCTCTGGCGGCTGTAAATACAGTCCCCCAGTATGTTCCCCAGTCTCCTTCCCCCTCTGGCGGCTGTAAATATAGTCCCCAGTATGTTCCCCATTCTCCTTTCCCCTCTGGCAGCTGTAAATATAGTCCCCAGTATGTTCCCCAGTCTCCTTTCCCCTCTGGCATTTGTAAATATAGTCCCCAGTATGTTCCCCATTCTCCTTTCCCCTCTGGCAGCTGTAAATATAGTCCCCAGTATGTTCCCCATTCTCCTTTCCCCTCTGGCATTTGTAAATATAGTCCCCAGTATGTTCCCTATTCTCCTTTCCCCTCTGGCAGCTGTAAATATAGTCCCCAGTATGTTCCCCATTCTCCTTTCCCCTCTGGCATTTGTAAATATAGTCCCCAGTATGTTCCCCAGTTTCCTTTCCCCTCTGGCAGCTGTAAATATAGTCCCCAGTATGTTCCCCATTCTCCTTTCCCCTCTGGCAGCTGTAAATATAGTCCCCAGTATGTTCCCCAGTTTCCTTTCCCCTCTGGCAGCTGTAAATATAGTCCCCAGTATGTTCCCCATTCTCCTTTCCCCTCTGGCAGCTGTAAATATAGTCCCCAGTATGTTCCCCAGTCTCCTTCCCCCTCTGGCATTTGTAAATATAGTCCCCAGTATGTTCCCCAGTCTCCTTTCCCCTCTGGCATTTGTAAATATAGTCCCCAGTATGTTCCCCAGTTTCCTTTCCCCTCTGGCAGCTGTAAATATAGTCCTCAGTATGTTCCCCATTCTCCTTCACCCTCTGGCGGCTGTAAATATAGTCCCCAGTATGTTCCCCAGTCTCCTTCCCCCTCTGGCGGCTGTAAATACAGTCCCCCAGTATGTTCCCCAGTCTCCTTCCCCCTCTGGCGGCTGTAAATATAGTCCCCAGTATGTTCCCCATTCTCCTTTCCCCTCTGGCAGCTGTAAATATAGTCCCCAGTATGTTCCCCAGTCTCCTTTCCCCTCTGGCATTTGTAAATATAGTCCCCAGTATGTTCCCCATTCTCCTTTCCCCTCTGGCATTTGTAAATATAGTCCCCAGTATGTTCCCTATTCTCCTTTCCCCTCTGGCAGCTGTAAATATAGTCCCCAGTATGTTCCCCATTCTCCTTTCCCCTCTGGCAGCTGTAAATATAGTCTCCAGTATGTTCCCCAGTCTCCTTTCCCCTCTGGCAGCTGTAAATATAGTCCCCAGTATGTTCCCCAGTCTCCTTTCCCCTCTGGCAGCTGTAAATATAGTCCCCAGTATGTTCCCCAGTCTCCTTCACCCTCTGGCAGCTGTAAATATAGTCCTCAGTATGTTCCCCAGTCTCCTTTCCCCTCTGGCATTTGTAAATATAGTCCCTAGTAGGTTCCCCAGTTTCCTTCCCCCTCTGGCAGCTGTAAATATAGTCCCCAGTATGTTCCCCAGTCTCCTTCCCCCTCTGGCAGCTGTAAATATAGTCCTCAGTAGGTTCCCCAGTCTCCTTCCCCCTCTGGCAGCTGTAAATATAGTCCTCAGTAGGTTCCCCAGTCTCCTTCCCCCTCTGGCAGCTGTAAATATAGTCCCCAGTATGTTCCCCAGTCTCCTTTCCCCTCTGGCAGCTGTAAATATAGGAGGAGATTTATTAAAACTAGCATTTTATATGCCAGTCTTAATAAACATTTCATTGGAGTAAGAGGTGAATGCTTATTAAGAAATGTGTCACATCTTTCGGGTGGCCAGAAAACTGGCACATGCACATTTTTTCTGCGGCAACCGATGCGTAGGAGCTGCTTACACAAAATGATAGGATATTTTTAATCAACACTATTTGCAATGTTGCTTCCTTTTTCATGCATTGATGCAATTAATTTTTTTCTCAAAGCAAACATACCCTTTATGATATTTGCCACATGTAGATACCACATGAAAATATACTGTACGTTACATAGTTGTGGCATCGAAAAAGACAAACTGACAGCATTAATGTTAAGTAATTTCACAGCTATTAGTCTTCCCAAGATATAGGAAACTTACATCTCTATGGCTGTTGTAAATCTACAAGTCTAAGCAAGCCATTCTAACCTATAAGACGTAAAAACTACAAGAAGAAATGACATTTCCTTCCTCTAAAAAGAAAAGTCCTATGGGTGATCATAAAGCACATAATGGGTTTTTTTCACCCATTGCCCATCATGTCTGGCAGCCCACAGGACTAGAGATGACTAAGCATTCTGTGCGTGTCATCTTGAATACCTGTCCTGACAGCGAGGAAGAGTTAAGACGCCTGACTGAGATTTATGTCTAATGAAACGTGCCAAGAGTGTAAAATCAGTATTGATTAACAAAGCAACATGATAGTTCCTATTAAAACTAGTTTAAGGAAGCAACAATATACGTGATCTACCTCGGAGGAATAGTGCCGTAATGTAGCAAATGTAAAGTGGCTGGAATAACTGGACTCAATCTGTAAATGTCATCAGTGCAGCAAATGTGATTGGTGTTGGAAGCCTGTGTGCTGGGAATCCAGGCATGAAATATAAGAGCGAAAAATAAATATGAATAACTGTCCAGAACGTAATGAATGAAATATAAATAATGAGAAAAGAAGATTTAACCTAATAGAAAACTAGCTTGGGATTCAATCAATATAATATTACAGCCAGAGAACTTCAGTCATTTCTGCAGAAAAATGTTTCAAAAAACATCACAAGATATTTTATCGAAATGGAATTATATAACCCAAACCGAATTGTATTAATGTTTAAGTGTGAAGTATAACAGTTGGGTGGATCTTTCATTTAAAACAAAAAATTGGAAAATTTAAAATCATAAGACTACATTTGAATATCCATGATTGTGGCATTATTTGCAACCCAGGTGAGGGGGGGGCAGGGTCGTTGCCAAAATAATCTCGCACCAGGAGCCATCTAACTTAAGGCCAGCCCTGTAGGCTAGCGCTCCCCAACAAGTGACTTGCGAGACACATTTTGCTTACATTTCCCACTTATTGCTGCCCCTAACATCTGCATGATTTAATTTTGCTTTCAGATTTGCAAGGCAATGAGGACTCTCAACATGGACTGTAAGCTTACAAATAGTATATTGCATGAAATATCAATTATGCTGTTTTTCAATTTTGTCAGATGCATATATCCAGGGTAGTAACAATCACTATGGCTACCACAAGATTTCTTGAGGGTTCCCGGCCACCAGTTGGCTGTCCAATTCCCGCTTATACCAGCTTCAGGATTCGGCAAACTGGAGTATTGTAAAGCCAATAGTCAGCTTTCCAAATAAGCGCTTCTTCAGGGTTCACCCCCACTCAGAGAAACTATGCTTCACTACCATTAAGATTACTTGTCTATGACCGTGGCCAGAGCTCCCCCTCCCATATCAATAGACATGACAGTAGTTTCTATCTCACTCCAAGATTCATAACCTCTGCACGTTACCAGCGACTTCAGAATGTCCATTGTGGAAACATTGAAGAGTAATAGCAAGAGTTCTTGTGCAACTATATCTTAGCGGATGAACCTCGCTTTTGTAGGTAAACGTAACAGCAATGCAAATTTATCTATTTATAGTGTATTAGGTAGTCTTAGCGTTTGCAGTGCTGTTGCAATCTATTTTTCTTTACATGTATTTTTTGCAGGAGGAGTGCACAACCATTTTTGGTCGTGCACTCCTCCCAATCTGTCCAAGGTGCTTTTAATTAGCGTAAAGCTGATTCCTACCTACCTTGAGTATATTCTGCAGGCTTAGACCCAGAACAGATGTGTATTTTTAGGTTATGCTATTTATCTGGGCATTAATTATGTCAATAATTCTTTGAAGATTGTACGGCACTATTCCCCTGGGCACTACTTATTTTTGTGCTGTACATTACCACTTATCTGGGTGCTATTTTTCAGATTGCACTGATATGTGGATACTATAATTCAACTTTTTATCTGGGCAAAGTATGGTACACTTTGGAGACTGCTTTGCTCTATTGGGCACTGTATGTCTCTATATACACAATACTTGGCACTTCTTGGGGACTGTATGTCAGTGTGTACCCTATTTATCTGGGTACTGTGTGGCACTATTAATCTGTGCCCTTTGTGGCACTATTTATCAAAGAACTCTACTATATTATGGCAGTATTTGAGTATGTGTGTTTTTTAGTGCAAATATTTATCGAAGGACTCTACAATATTATGGCAGTATTTGAGTATGTGTGTTTTTTAGTGCAAATATTTATCGAAGGACTCTACAATATTATGGCAGTA
Organism: Rhinoderma darwinii; assembly: GCF_050947455.1. Lineage (NCBI taxonomy): Eukaryota > Metazoa > Chordata > Amphibia > Anura > Rhinodermatidae > Rhinoderma > Rhinoderma darwinii. The sequence continues at coordinate 50,269,240 of NC_134697.1, read as the reverse complement.
TTTGAGTATGTGTGTTTTTTGGTGCGAATCTCTATGTTATGTATATATCTTAGATTTAGTTATATATCATGAGAGACAGCCTATTGGTTTATTATTATTTCCGCTACTGTTGGAGCTGCAAGGCATTCTTGGAAGTGTGGTCGGGAAGTCCACACCGTACTCTACTGGCAGATTTGTATTTCAGTGACGACCCCCCAAATATGGAGAGAACAGAAAATAGCAGGGCAGCTAAAATAGGGGGAATAGGTAAAAGATATTTTCAAAAGCTCTAAAATACAGGTGGAACGGACTGAGGAGCATGACGATTTTACATTTTTTGATAAAAACAGGTACGCTTTAACTGTTGAGTAGCGCTGCATAAAAGGGTTCCACTCATCTGGTTTTCAGCATGGTCGTAGAGTAATTCACAGTAACCGGCATCAGTCAGTTTAAAGCAGTGCACAATACAAATGTTCTTCTTTTATTTTTACTCATATTTAACCCCTGAATGACCAGTGTTTTGGTGAATGACCTGACAGTATTTTGAGATTTTGCGAACGGGATGCTTTATCGGCCCTAAGTTCTTTTATATGTTGGTCTACCCCATATAATTTTGTGCCCTCAGTTTGGCGTGACATGTGGGGCTGTTTTTAATACTTTTTTTTATAGCATTTTGTTTTTCTCTTTCATTTTATGAGGTATACATTTTACAAAAATTTATATATAAAGTATATCCTAATTTATGTATTTTTTAAAAAAAAAGTACATAAAGTGTTATAATAGGTTCCCCTATTTTTTGGTGTATTTTAATATATGTATAGTCTCGGGTGAACAGGGAGGCTGTGGTGACGGTTTAGGTTGGCGCTGCAGAGTATATACTGTATGTTTTTGTTTTTTTGCTATATTTGTATTGTATTTTGTTACTTTATTTTGTATTTATGACCTCTGGGGATGATCATGCTTATTATTATTATAATTATTATACTTATTATTATGAGATATATATTTTTAATAAAAGTTGCTTAAAAAAACATAACACATTAATTCAATAAAAAAACCGAATTGCTTCAAAAGGTATACATAGCCTTTAAAGGGGTTTTCCCATCAGGGACATTTATGACATCCACATGGTATGTCATAAATGTCAGATAGATGCGGGCCCCACCTCTGTGACCCGCACCTATCCCTAGAACGGGGCCCCTAAACCCTGTTCTACCGCTTTGTGTTGCGGCTGAATTGTGTCCATGAATCGACCATGAAAAAGAAAACAGCGTAGCTCGCTGAGCTACGCTGCTTCCATAACTCCCATAGTAGTGAGTGGAAGTTACAGAAGCAGCGTAGCATGTGAGCTACGCTGTTTCCATAACTACCATTCAGTTCTATGGGTCTTACGGAAACAGCGTAGCTCAGCGAGCTACGCTGTTTTCTTTTTCATGGTCGATTCATGGACACAATTCAGCCGCAACACAAAGCGGTAGAACAGGGTTTAGGGGCCCCGTTCTAGGGATAGGTGCGGGTCACAGAGGTGGGACCCGCATCTATCTGACATTTATGACATATCCTGTGGATATGTCATAAATGTCCCTGATAGGAAAACCCGTTTAACTAGATTCTTAACAAAATGTATTAGATCAAATAATAAACTAGACAGAAGAAGGAAGAAGAATATAAGGAAACTTCAGCAGAGAAGATAAGGTTATTCTGGGGAAGCGTGAGAAGGTATCAGCAATGGGAGAACTTTTATATGGTAAGTGATACCTTAATCATAAAAGGCAAGTCAAACTTTTCAGAGAATTCCATTCCATTTCTCAGCTTGGCCGTGAACTGTTCGTGTGCACAAGCTTTTAACTCTAACTTTTAAGATCATTTTACAAGGAAAGGTTGAGCATGTCAAGTTTCTGGATATGAGACTTCAAGCAGCTGTTATGAAAAGATTTGGGCTCTGGGGGGCTGATTTCATGCTCTTCTCTTATTCGGGTTTACACGGTACCACCTCAAATGTTCAAAATAATAGTGGGATTCGCAGACCTTTATCTTAGACTATGGATAACAGTTATTCCGCCCTAATGTATTTATGCATAGATACACTAAGCCTTCATGTATAATTACAGCATTTATGGCACCAGATTTCGGACTATAATCCAGAACCATGTGGTAATTTGTGTCAATTTGGTAAACAATTATAGTAAAACTCGGTCCAAATTTTAATAATCAGTAGAATGATTAATAAAGTAATGTAACAAGGAAGAAGTCTGTGTGGTGAAGCTTCATCAGTGAGGTCAGAGAAAATACCAAAATAGTAGGAATAACAGCTGTGGTTTGTAAAATGGACCTAGTAGATCCATTTTACTAATAAGGAAAACTTTCTGGAGTTTCACTTGAAAATCAAACTTATAGACTAGCAGAGAAGTGCAACACTTTGGCATTTTTAACCACTGAGAATGTAAATCCAGACCATACAATGTGAATTCCACTTGAGGGTGGAAATGATCTTTTAAAACCATTGCTAATTATAGTCTACAATTAAGAGCAAATGCAAAGTATTATTTCTCTGCGGGCACATAATAGATCTTATTATCTTATTATACATTTTCATGAATATATTTTCACAAGAAGGATTTATTTGGTAATGATGCCTGATGAAGGGTTGTGGGTAGCTAACAGCAGCACGTACTGATACTTCTGTGTATTTCCTATCGTATATATTTACAGTAACATGTTCCATTTATCAATATATTCATATTTTTACGGTTATAAGCTGCTTTGGACTGTTGTGTTTCTCATACGCACTAATATATAACTGTATCAAGTAGAGTAAAGGAAATGAGAAAATATCCTTTATTTCTGCACACTACACCTTCCAACGTAGTTATTCTGGGCCACATAGGGGCATATACTGAAAGACTTGTGTTTTTCTTGAAGGCTAATAAAGTATCTTCTACTGTTCAGAGGCGTGCTGTGCTCTCATAGGTTCTAAAGCTTTTGATAATATCCACTCCTCAGTATCTTCAGCTAAACTAAGTGACCTCTTATTTGAGGAAATCATTACTGTATTAATGTCATTTTACACCTGCCCAGTTAGAAACTGCAGGGCACTGAACATTTAACAAAGGCAACGTCTTCTCGGAATTACAGTTTTCAATGTCAGAAAACTCCTATTCTTACAGCAGTTTAGTTCCAACCTCACCAGCTATTTGTATATTCACTTATATAGTGTGCAGAAGCAACATTTCCAATAGATTGTTACAAAATTCTTCCATGACTTCTCTACAGCTACTGTATCTTATGTATATAGTCACTGTATGTTACATGTATAGCCAGTTTTAGACTGTTATTTCTCAATATATTGTGTTCTGCTGACATGTATCTTATGTGTATGGACAGCTAAGACCCTGTTCACATCACGTTTTTGCTCCCGACCTATACGTTAAACGTAGGCTGTAATAGATGCTTGGCCCCAATGGAGCGCGGATAGCATGAACCAGCCATTGCATCATTGTATCATGTTTGTATCTACACCTGTATTTAGGATGATGGAATAATAGAATTGATTTTAAGGATCGGTGAGTGCCGCAAGTCCCTTCTTTATGCTTTATTATGGGATACTTTTAACGTACGTCATGATCACTTATGATCTTTTTATGTTTACAGTAAATGGATTCCATAATAGTCTATGGGCGACTGATGCCACAGTTAGGCATTCGTCACCCATAGACCATTATGGGATCCATTTAACGAATAAGTCATGAAAAACGTTTGAAGCGCTCATAACATATACATTTAATGTATGCTGGTGGCATATTCCATACAGTGGCATACTTGATACTTGTTTTTTTTTAAAAACGTATACAGCGTGGTTTAAGTTTATTTTTGCAAGATCCCGTTGTATAGCGAAGAACAGAGGAAAACTGTAATCCAGTGCCAGGTAATGTTAAAAGGAAGCAAGGTTCCACTTTTATTTTAAAAAAAAATCTTAAAATTCCATATACAGGGAAACAATTTTTGCAAAACACCCCTGTATATGTAATTTTAAGATTTTTTTTAAAATAAAATTGGAACCTTGCTTCCTTTTAAAATTACCTGGTGCTGGATTACAGATTTCCTCTGTTCTTCGCTATTGCTACCGTGTGCCGTCACGGGAATCCGTGCGCAGTCTGGACTGAAGACTCTTGGTTGGTGAGCTGGAGGATTCCTCCTACCCCCCCCTTTTGTTTTTTTTCTTATCCCATTGTATAGAATTTTGTAGTCTATGTTATATGAAAAGGGCCTTATTGGAGTATTCCCTTCATAGAACGTTATGGCATACTAGGATAAGTCATTACATTCTGAATATTGGGGGTCCCTGCTGTGGAAATTGCAACAAAGCTCTAGTCAAGTAAATGGAAACTCTGTGAAGGAACCACAAAACACTTAGCTAGTGCTCATTCTAAGGCCTTAGTCGGACAAGCGTATCTGTTTTGCATCCCCAAAAAACGGACCGTATTTCATGAATTTCAGTCCCATGTTGCATCAGTGTGCTTTTTGCGTAGCATCAGTTTTTCACATGTGTTTCTCCTCTGCAAGCAGTTTTTGTTCTAATCTCTTTAGCAACTGATGCATGAAACACGGACAGCACACAGATGACGTCCGTGTGCTGTCCGTGTTTTTTATGCACCCATAGACTTCAATGGGCAACGAGGTCCGCAAAAATGGACCAAAATAGAACATGCAGTGAGTTTCACGCAACGTATACACGCTGCGTGAAAAAACGCGCATGTGTGAATAACCACCATTGATTTGCATGGGTCAGTGTGCTGTCCGTTTTTAAAACAGCACATGGACGGAAAAAACGGTTGTCTGAACAAGGCCTAGGGATCAGTGGAGTCCGACAGTCAGGGTCCCGCTAATATCCGTAAGTGATGGTGAATCCTACCTATAATCCAGGCACTTACTATGGCGGAAAAAACCCTTTAACCCGTTAGTGAAGGCCCCATAGTGTTTTTACGTCGGTCACTAATAGGCTTTATTCCGATGCCATTGCATTTCTATGGCACTGCATCGGAATAAAGTAGCGCCGCCGGGTTGAGGGTTAGCTCCCCCCTCTCAGCTACTGGAGCTAGCTGAGGGCTTGGAGCAGTGACTGGGGACCGCTGTTTGATCGCAGTGACTGGGGACCGCCGTTACAATGTATGTGCCAATGTAAATGAGTCTTTTATCTCCACTCACCATGTATGTTAGGTGAGAGGAGATAAAAAAACTACTTGTTAGGCCCCCACTGCCACCGATCGTGCCCAGAGCAGGCATACACCATGCTGTGCTCTAGCAGTGCCGGCAGTGGTACAGATACTGCGTCAGAAGCAGAACTTGTCTCAGAAAGCGACACAGGTTCTGCTTCTGCCACTGGACCCCCCAGCCCTATGGTGGTGGACGCAGCTGTCACCGGTGAAGGGTCAGGAGCAGGGCCTAGTAATGCAGTCCCTCCCGCAATGTGGGATCCTGCAATTTTTTTCTCCCCCAAAATTATGCCATTTACAGCGACTCCAGGCATCAACACTGATGTCGCAAATTCTACCCCCTATAATTTTTTTAATTTGTTTATAGGCGATCAGCTCCTGGAACTAATTTTCCAGCAGACAAATTTATATGCCAAATTTATACGCCAGGCAATTTTCCACCCAAAATCCAAGGTCTTACTATGCAAGAGGATGGATCTCCACAACCGTCTGTGAGATTATAAAATTTTTGGAAATTACCCGAAACATGGGGATAGTAAAAAAAAACTTCTATCCGCTCCTACTGGGCTACCAGCGCTATCCACAGCACCCCTGTATTTCCTGCTTTCATGGCCCGAACGCGCTATGAGACTCTAATGCGTTTCATGCACTTCTCAGACAACTCCCAAATCCCCCCAAGAAGTGACCCAGGCCATAATCGCCTCAACAAGTTGAGACCCCTCATCTCCCTCCTATCTGAGTCATTTGTAAATTTATACACCCCAGGTCAAAAAATAGCAGTAGACGAGTCCCTTATGTCCTTCAAGGGCCGTCTATCCTTTCGCCAATACATCCCCTCCAAAAGAGCCCAATACGGTGTGAAGCTTTATAAGGTGTGCGAGAGCACAACGGGCTACACCTGTGGATTTTTTATATATGAGGGCAGGGACCGCCAGCTTAATCCCCCAGGATGCGCAGAGGATGTTGGCATTAGTCGGAAAATTGTCTGGGAACTCATGGTTCTATTCCTACAGAAAAGGTACCATGTGTACACCGACAATTATTACACCAGTGTTCCCCTGTATAAGTCCCTCCATGCTGCTAATACAGGGGCCTGTGGGACGGTACGCAAAAATAGAGTCGGCTTCCCCCAACAACTGGTGTCCAGGTGAATAAGAAAGGGGTGCGACACTCTTATTTGCAAGCGACCAGTTTCTCGCTGTCAAATGGAGTGATAAAAAGGAGGTGTACATGCTGACCACCGTGCATGACAACACCACAGTGGCAGTAAGAGAGAGGGGTGCTACCTCTGATAAGAGGAAACCGGTCTGCATGGTGGACTATAATAAGTTCATGGGGGGAGTCGATCTATCTGACCAGGTCCTACAACCATACCTGGTCAAGCGCAAAACTAGGGCCTGGTATAAAAAGGTAGCGATCTACCTCATCCAGATGGCTACTTATAACAGCTATGTGCTCTACAGGACCCAGGGAACGCTCAGTTTCCTCCAATATCAGGAGAAAATTATAGAGCACCTCCTGTTTGACTCCCTCACACCTGGAGAATCCTTTGAGTCAGAGGAAGTCAAAAGGCTCACTGAGCGCCACTTCCTTCACCCCTTCCCTGCCACTTAGTATAAGGAATACCCCCAAAGGAGATGCCGGGTGTGTAGTAAACATGGAAGGAGGAGGGATACCTGTTTTTACTACCCCATGTGCCCTTCACATCCAGGCCTGTGCAACTTCCCCTATTTTGAGACCTATCACACCGTTTCTAATTATTGATTTTATATATAATTTAGGGAACACCAAAAAGAATGGGTTGGGGGATTCATTTTAGAGAGTCAATTTCATTTATTCATATTTTTTGTTTCGTTCCTGGGCTTTCCAAGGGAGGGAGGGATTCTCACGGGGAGGTAGTAAAGTGTATTTATTTCAGACTGTAAAACTAATTTTCCCCTTTTTGATTTTTTTATACATTTCTTGGACAATTAAATCCTGGACATGATCACTCACAAATGAATACTGTTTCTTGTGCAGGAGCCACATCTGTCTATTCAGAACATGGACGCCCATAAGTGTTCTTGAAATAAAAAATAAATGTGGGCATTGCATTTATTAGTAGATAAATCCAACTATGCCACCCCTGAATTAGTGGAGGTCTTGCATTTTAGCAATGATTACAAGAATAAATTGAGGATGTATTTCCTGTTTCTTATGACTATGTCCTGCCACATACGGCTGTTACATTCCTATTTCTGTACCGTAATATGGGCATGATATTTTTTTTTTTGGGAGGATCTCTAATAATCAAGCTGTTCCTTATCAATACACCATGGTCTTTGTTACGGTTCTTCTGGAAATACTGACATCATTTTGGGGATTAGTGATCCTTTACTGTTCCTATAGATGGTTTTGGACACTGCCCCTTTATATATTCTGTAGGTGATTGGTTGTTTTGTGCACATAGCGGTTCCTACCTTGCCTGGCAGGGGTCTGTTATGGTGTACCGCGTCACTTGGCACGTTCGTCCCTCATATAGGGATTGATGGAGCCAAAGAGACGTTGTACAACCAGTTACTGGGGAAAAAAAAACCTTGTCATGACGGCCCTGCAGGTGTTCTTCTATCTAGTGAACAGACTCGAGTTTGCAACATAGTTGGATAGATTTTCCTCCATTTGTTTGAAGATATTGCCCGCCACTCCAGTACAGTTTATTTTTTCTTCTCTGACTGATTTTATATTAGGACAGAATTCTGTCCACAATGACATCATAATGGCACCAACTGCTTCTTCAGCAAGACATAGTCATAAGTACAGGCAAATACGTCTATAGCAACATGTATCCATTATGAATACACGGCTTCACTTCTCTTCTGTATGCCGCACAAATTTATTAATGTGGCATAGTTCTAACAAAATAACCTTCTACCACGTCTCCTCTATTTCATGTGGAAACGTAATAAGAGTTTGAAGAAAACATTATATACCCATAGTGTCTGAAATAATGGCCATTATTTCCTCCTTTAAAAATTTTTTGGTCCGCATGCCCACTACACCACTAGATGAATACCTTTAGGGGTTTAGTTTTTAAAATGGGGTCATTTCTGCGTGTTTTTTTGTTTTTTTTGTTCAGGCAGCTCAATGCCTCTAAATGCATGATATGGGGCCTAGAATCTATTCAATTGTGCCCTGAAAGCCAAAGGGTGCTCCCTTTCTTTTTAGCCCAGCCACACGTCTAATAAGCAGATTGGAGCAACAATGGGAATATTTTTGAAAACAGGAGAAACAGGGTGATAGATTTTGGGGTGTGTTTCTTCATTTTCATGTTCGCTCTACAAAGAAATTGGTCTTCAAACTGATACTTTTACAAAAAAAGTGAAATTTAATTTTTTTCTCACCCAATATGCATTAAATTTAGCAAAAAACTGTTGGGTCAAAATACTTACTATACCCCTAGATAAATACCTTAAGGGGTCTAGTTTTCTAAATGGGGTAGTTTATGGGGAGTTTCTATCGTTCTGGCAGCTCAAAGCCTCTCCAAATGTACAATGGGGCCTAAAACATTTTCAAGCAAAATATGAGTCCTGAAAGCCTCCGGGTGCTCCCTTCCTTTTGGGCCCTGCCGTGTGTCCAGGCAACGCATTAGGGCCACAATGTTGGTAGTTTTGAAAACAGGAGAAACAGGGTGATAGATTTTGTGGTGTGTTTCTTCATTTTCATGTTTGCTTTACAAAGAAATCGGTCTTCAAACTGATACTTTTATGGAAAGAAGTAAAAAAAAAATTTTTTTCACCTGCTATGCATTAAATTTAGCAAAAAACTGTGGGGTCAAAATACTTACTATACCCCTAGATAAATACCTTAAGGGGTCTGTCTAATTTTCTAAATACGGTAATTTGTGGGGGTTTCCATCATTCTGACACCTATGAGCCTCTGAAAACCTGGCTTGGTGCAGGAAAACAAAATGTACTTCAAAATGTATAAAATTATTATTCAAATTGTAAGTCCTCTAAATTGCTGAAAACTTATTTTATTTTTTCAAAAGTGCTGCCAAAATAGAGTAAAGAGATGGAAATATATATTTAATTAAAAATATTGTACAGTATGTGTGTACATATGTGACATATTGCAGTTAAAAATAGGGAAAAATGTTTTTCTATTTTTTAATTAATTTTCGCAAATAGTATCAGTCTACTTTTACCACTAAAATAAAGTACATCATGTGACGAAAAAACTATGTCAGAATTACTTGGATATTCAAAACTTTCGCAGAGTTATTCTCTGATAAATTCAGACATACCAGATTTGACAAATCTGGCTTGGTCATTAAGGTCCAAACAAGTTTGGTCATTAACCCCTTCCCGACATTTGACGTATCCATACGCCAAAGTCGGGTAGGGGAAGTATGGAGCTCGCTCCATATGATGCCAGTGTCGACTGTATGTTACAGCCGACACTTCAGAGTAACTAGCGGCATCGGCAACTAGTGAAATGCAGCATTTAAATCATCAGAAAGAGGGGGGGTGACCCCCTCTAACAGCTCATCACGCCCCCCGCAACGCAATCGCGAGGGGGCGATGATTGCTATGGCTGCCTGGGGGCTTAATGAACGCCCCCAGGTCCGCCATCTTTGTACACCTATTAAGCCTTGCCTCCGGCAGGGCTTAATAGGTGCCTGTCAGAATCACTATATACTGCAATACATTAGTATTGCAGTATATCGTGCAAGAGATAAATAAAAACATTTTTTTGTGTAAAAACATTTTTTTTTAAATTAAAAGTTAAAAAAAACCCTCCTTTTCCCATTTTCCCCCTAGAGCATAGTAAAAAAATAAATAAATAAACATAATTGGTATCGCCGCATCCGTAAAAGTCAGAACTATTACAATATATCATTATTTAACCTGCACGGTGAACGGCGTAAAAAAAAAATGTAAACGCCACAATGTCTATTTTTTGGTCACCTAATCTCCCACAAAAAATGAAATAAAAAGTGATCAAACCGTCGCATGTACCCCAAAATGGTATTATTAAAAAATACAGCTTATCCCGCAAAAAATAAGCCCTCATACCACTTAATCGACCGAAAAATAAAAAACTTATGGCTCTCGGAATTTGGCGACACAAAATAAATGTTCTTTTTTACACTTAGGTTTTTATATGTAAAAGTAGTAAAATATTGAAAAAACTATATATATTTGGTATCGGCGTAATCGTATTGACCCACAGAATAAAGTTAACATGTTGTTTTAATTGCACAGTGAATTCCGTAAAAACGTCACGCAAAAAAACATGGAGGAATCGCTGTTTTTTTCATTTTCTACCCCACAAATAATTTTTTTCCCGTTTCCTAGTACATTATACGGCAAAATAAATGGTGCTACGAAAAACTACAACTCGTCCCGCAAAAATCAAGCCCTCATAGTACTATATCGATGGAAAAATAAAGACGTTATGGCTTCTGCAATGTGGGGAGGAAAAAACGAAAATGAAAATCTGAAAAAAGGCTACGGCAGGAAGGGGTTAAGGGGTTAAAGTACAAAGACTTTTTTAGCTCAAATTTCAACTGTCACACAACAATTGCAGTCCATGGAAATAATATAGAACTTCATTCATCAAAATGGAAAAACTGGCCGAATTGCCCCTAGCAACCAATCACAGCACAATCTTTATTTTTCTACAGAAGTGTATGGGCAACGAGGCCAGTTTTTCTCTTTGACAGTTTTGATAAATGAGGCCCATTGAGTTTTGACTTTCACAGGATTTTCATTCAACTGTTGCACTACAAATATATCAAACGGAAAGTTAAGGGCTAAAAAGAAAATTGCAGATTTTGTATGCCAGCCGACATCATGCATATGCTTTTGAAACTGCCATATTTAAAGGGGTTTTCCAATAATCAATATTTATTACCTATCCACAGGATAGGTGATAAATATCTGATGGGTGGGGGTCTGACCGCTGGGTCTTTCATCGATCCCGAGATCGCGCTTACCTGTACGTCCCATATGAATGGAACAGTACTGCGCATGCTCAGCCACCGTTCCATTGCCGAGTGCTATCTCCAACAGCCCCATAGATAGTGAATGGAGCGGTGGCAGAGCATGCGCAATACCGCTCCTTTCATGTGGGGCGCACAGGGATGGCCAGGTAAGCGTGTTCTTGGGATTGGTCGGGGTCCGTGCATTCGGACCCCACCAGTCAGATATTTATCACCTATCCTGTGGATAGGTAAACGGGTTGTCCACAGCACTCACTTGATCAGAGAATTACTACTTAATTTCAGTATGCAAATTCCAAGTCCAGCGATCCCTTCTGGACAATCAATTGTTGCAAAAAACTTGAGGACAGCATCCATATGGCAAAAGTAAAAAAGTGTTTATTAACACATCCCAATATCAAACTTGATAAAGACTCCTGCGGAGTCGAAACGTAGCACTTTGATATTGGGATGTGTTAATGAACACTTTTTTACTTTTGCCATACGGATGCTATCCTGTGGATAGGTGATAAGTATCAATTATGGGAAAACCCCTTTAAGTTGCATGATAATATAAACTGGATCTGTCATCTTTGGGTAGCCTAATGCACCACGTGTTTCTTTTTTTCAGAAACCCTTTTTTTTTTGGGGGGGGGGGGGGGGGGCAAGGACTGTATATTTTAACACAATGCACACCTGCAATGGAATATAGCGCATGGTATCAAACAATGCCAGGTTGTACCAGATATTGTTCAGCACCGCTTGTGTTTGTAGAAAATTGTTGGAGAATGTTTCTTAAATCAATTGAAGTAGGTGCAACTAAAAGATCACATCCCTTTTTCTGACACTATAAAAAAGAAAGTGTTTTGTATCTCGAAAAGTATTGGGAACCTTAAAACATAATAGTCCACATCTACTAAGCACATTATACCACTTTTTGACAAATGGTGACATGCAACAAATTTGCGGTAAAATGTGCACGTTTTCACGTCATTTGTAAAGTAGGGTTGGTCTTTAAGGAGACGTAGTTTAGGCCATATTTATTAAAGTAAGTAAACAAAACTAAATTGGTGCAAATTTTGGCACAATCTGCACCTGCTCACAGCACACTCAGGTTTTATCATCTGACTGTGAGAAAGTTTAAACTGCGTCAAATTTATTAAGAGGCGTACGATTTTTAATAATGCAAGTCACTCCAACTATTTCCTTTACTTAGACTAGTGTAAGATATGCCAGTCAAAGTAATTACGGGCCATTGGATTTCATGCGAACATCATTTTTTTAATAATACAATTATGTAAAACAGGCATAATTGTATTGATACATGACCCCTATTGTTTTATTAAAGTGTTTAATGGTGTATTACAATTTCAGAAAATAAAGCTTATTCATTGTATAATGAAAACATATACAGCTTTGCAATATACTTTCTGTATCAAGTGCTCATGGTTTTTAAGACTTCTGCTTGCAGTCAGTGTTCGGGACACTTTTACATTTACATTGTTTACTTCCAGAGGATGTGAATCTGTCCTGGTGATGATCAACCAAACGCATAACTTGTTACAATACAGCAATCAGATATCATAACTATGAGTCCGCTGTACTCTTTCATAGCTCCTGTCAGCCACATAGCCTAATATTTTGTTGTGCCTTTTGGGCTAATAGAACAGTGGACATTTCCCTACACTATCCTGTTCTTACATAGGTCAGCAGTCTGATAACAGATCCGCTTCAATCTACGCACACATTTATGTATCACAAGCAGTACCAGATTTACATATAAGGAGCCGGTAGGCACAGATTGTCTGGCACTTTAGACTCCGCCCATCAAGTAGGCCACACCTTTTGTCTTGTACGGCTTTAAAATATTTGTCTACTCTTACAAAATAAAGCAGAACATTGTAGAACACGTCTCACAACATCTAGCACCCCATTCTACAGTCTTTCCATTGTATTCCCTTGGGTGTCCTGCTTTCACAAACTGTGAGTGCCTAATATAGAAATACCCATAATTTACATTGTTCAGTGGATTCATATGTAAATGCTGCCTTCAGCAAACCCTTCTCCCAGGGCCAACTATAGGGAAAAGGCCTAGTGTGAAATAACAAAATTTATCTTAAAATTACCATTATTGTCTTAAAGTGTACCTAACTTTTCAGGTGACCTTTCAGAATAAGCTGTCGTATGTGGGTTCATGAGGAAAAAAAACTATTTCTGGCCATTATATGACTTGTATTCTGCATTATTTAGCAGTTTTCTCTTTTGCAGGCTATATCTCTAATTGTCTGTGAGCTAGTGGGTGGAGCCTAATGGCTATCATGTCTCCTATAAACTGCACACACAGAAGAGGATAATTCTGCCCTCCTATCTCTATCTATCACACACACATATATATATATATATATATATATATATATATATATATATATATATATATATATATATATATATATATATATATATATATATAGAACTGGAGAAACATGGAGGACATTATACATCAGTGATGAGCAGTGTAGCTGTGAATTCAGCGACTTGTTGACATAGAAATTTAACCAGAAGCTGCAGCAGCATGGATGACATCATACAGCAGTAATGACCAGTGTAGCTGTGAATCCAGCACTGGGGTGAGACATAACACTTATTAGAAGCTGCAGCAGTGTAGCATCTCTTCGTGTCTCTCACTCTCTCTTCCTCTTTCACTCTGATTCTGCTTCCTTCTCCCATCTCCATAGACTTGTATGGGCAGCTGTAATCTTATCTTTCAGTGAGCTGACAGTCTGTCTTGTCTGGGGAGAGAAGAATTTAGCAGTAAATTTTGAAATAGTGAACAGTTAGGAAGGGAGAAAGGAAGGAACCGGATAAGTGGAGAAAAAGGCAATTTCCTCTAATAAGATAGATTACTAAGTTTATTATATTCGCTTTTACTATTGATTTATGTAAAGTTTGTTGAAATGTTAGTGATCATTTAAAACACAATAAACTACAAATATTGGCATCTTTACCTGTATTGCCTTTACCACCAGTGTAACATTTTCAAATGCTTTGCAAAAAAAATAATTCATTTTTTTGCACATTTTTCTTTGCTTTCTTTTGAGTCACATTAGAAAACATATGTTTGCCAACAGTTGCTATATGCCGTGTATAATCATCTGTTTTCTTTGTTTATAGTTCCCTCCAGAGTTCCTCATTATAATTCTGACTAAAGTCAATATGTCTGGCAATTGGTTTTTAATCTGTTTTTAAAATTATGACGCGCACATGTAGCCTTTAACTCCGTGACACTCCAGGCTTGTTTCCATGGTAACCACTAACATGTCTATTTGGGGGTAATGTTTCATTTTCGCAGTTTCTGTGCTTTTTAATTAACCATTCGTTCCAAGATTTCAAATGGCTGTAGACAGAGACTAAAAAGGCGTTATAAAAAAGTGAACTTTTGCAATTTAGATAAAACTATATAATGCGGTACAACTGCTACAAGTTGAGGTATTTTGGACATGAAGAACTGCAATGAGTGGCTGTAATAATATGCAAAACTGGAGCTGTCATTAGTTGCCTGGCTATTTCCTGTTCTAGAAAATATCACGCACATTTTATGCATAAAGTGCGCTGCTCCATTTTATTCCATGTCTTTAAAGTGTAACTAAATGTTTGACAAACTTCTGACATGTCATAGTGACATGTCAGAAGTTTGGATTGGTGGGGGTCCGAGCACTGAGACCCCCACCAATCGTTACAACGAAATAGCTGAAGCGCTCGTGTGAGCGCTCAGCCTCTTCGTGTCTGTTTGGCTTTTTCCGGGAAGCCGATGTATCGGAGTACGGGCTCAGACTTTCGAGCTGCTTCGTTCTAGCGATTGGTGGGGGTCTCAGTGCTCGCGCCCCCACCAATCCAAACTTCTGACATGTCACTATGACATGTCAGATGTTCGTCAAACGTTTAGCTACACTTTAATTAGAAAACTGTTAATCAAGTAATAGACTATGGCTCCATATACTGAAGCCAGAGCCACTCCGTGTATTACTGAGTGGTGCCTATATGAAGCACTATCTTCTCCCTTAGAAGCAATGCGTTTAGGTGAGAATACCTCCGTACAAATATCATGCATTAACATGCTCCAATATTTCTTCTGGGTTCCATATAAATTCATGAGATCAAAACCTCTGTATGTCTTACATGGAGTAGGCACATGAAGTCACAGTATAGGACCATGGAAGTCTACGGGTGCTCTAGTATGCCTCCATACAACATGAATCTGTAAAACAGTATGCCCGCGTGTATAAGGCATTCCGTTATAAAACAGACAAACCTTATATACAGTGTGTGTGTGTGTGTGTGTGTGTGTGTGTGTGTGTGTGTCTGTGTCTGTGTCTGTGTGTGCGTGCGCGTGCGTGTGTGTGTGTGCGCGCAAATTCTTCCATTTTTTTATTTTTTTTTCTAAACAACTACATTTTTATCTCCTTGATTTTACAAGACGGGTCAACACATACTATGCTGTGATGACACCTACAGGTTGACTTTGTATATTACAGCTAACTTGATATTATTAAAAGGACAATATAGAATTTGTACAAAAATGCATTAGGTTCTTAACCCCTATCAGCAATTTCTTCTGATTTGATGGCAAGAACAGTGCAGCATGCAGAACTATGTTTGCCGTCAAAATGACAGAAATCACGACCGAACCTGACAGACCTCGTTACAAGTTAATGGTGTTTGACAGGTGCATTTTGGATCTGTTGTATGATGGATCCAGCCTAATGTCATAGATTCCATTAAACGGAATCCACAATGCAGATGTGAACAGAGTTGTACATCACAGCTCTCAAAGGACGACATATACATTGCAAGATATAAATGTTGCGTTTTGTCAGTTCTGCATTGCTTATACGGGACACCACATGAAAAATTAGATTTTTAATAGAAAATACTCCAAACTTGAAAGTATGTAAGAGCCCATTTTTCAAACACCATAAGAGAGAACTTGAAGCCTCTTAGAAGGAGAATAACCTAGAGTTTAAATGTAGACTGGTTTAGATGCAGTTAGTTACATTATTTTTATTTAGTGCTATTTCCCAATTTCTTATATTTTTCATATTTGTCACACTTAAATGTTTCAGATCAGTAATGTACTTTTAATATTAGACAAAGATGACCCAATTAAACACAAAATGATGTTTTTAAAAGATGATTTAGTTTATTGAAGGAGACATGCTGTTCTTCCCTACCTGGCCCTATATAAAAAAGGAATAGCTGCCTTAGAGCCTGTTCACATCACCGTTGCCCTTCTGTTGAGGAGTTCCATCGCGTAACCCCTCAACGGAAAGGCAAACGGAAACCTCAGCTTCCGTTTCCCTCACCATTGAACACAACGGTGACGGAAACATTGCTAATGATTTCCGTCTGTCACTGTTGTGACAGGGTTCCGTCGTTTTGACGGAATCAATAGCGCTGTCGACTTGACCATTGAGTTCAATGGTGAGGGAAACGGAAGCTGAGGTTTCCGTTTGCCTTTCCGCTGAGTAGTTAACCCGACCGAAACCTCAGACGGAACCCCTCAGCAGAAACTAACGCTGATGTGAACACACCCGTAGCTACTAAATTGATCAGTCAACCAAATTCAACTGACAAATGGGTTAAACTTCACTAGCGACAACCAGGCATGATTACTGCCAGACCTGTTGTATGTAAATATCACCTAAATAGAACCTGTCTGGCAACGTGAAGCAATCTAGAAAATCTCAAAAAGAAGCACATGATTCCACGTTATAAAGATCACCTTTATAACTCCACTTTTTTCTTTTATTTCCCCCTCCACTTGTACATTGGTGTTTCAGCGGAGTGCTGTGTGCAGAAATACTTACCGATCCCCGCATCGTGTCATTTTCGGGTCCAGCACCGCCCACGTGATCTTCACTCTGACCTGTCTGGAATCACTGTGCTTTTGAGAAAACCAGAACTCAGGTTCTCAATACATTCCTAGGGGAGCCAGAACGAGGCTATATAGGATGTATTGAGATCCTGAGTTCCGGGTCACTGAAAAGCACAGTGATTCCAGACAGGTCAGAGTGAAGATCATGTGGGAGGCGCAGGACCAGAAAACGACACGATGTGGGCATGGGTAAGTATTTCTGCACACAGCACCCCACTGAAACAATAAAATAAAAAACTGGAGTGGAGTGAATGTACACGATTCCACAATAAGAAAGACACTGAGCAATAATGGCATCCATGGGACAGTTGTAAAGCGCAAACCACTGTTGACCAAAAAGAACACAAAGGCTCGTCTTGCATTTGCCAAAAAACATTTAGATAGCCCCCAAGCTTTTTATGATGAGTCAAAGGTGGAACTTTATGGAAGACATGAGAGCCGCTACATTGGGTGTAAAGCTAACACCGCATTCCACTATAAGACCATTATACCAACCGTTAAACATGGCGGTGGTGGTGGCGGGATGTTCTGGGGCTACTTTGCAACTGCAGGACATGGGCAACTTGATAAGATTTATAATAACAAGCAGCATAAATTCCAAAGTTTAGTAAACAATAGAGTAGATTTAAAACAAAGGTTCATCCTTGACACCATTTTACAATTTATGTATGTAATGATTCTACATAAAAGTCTTTATCTTATGCTAATCTTATATAACAAATGTATTATAGTGCAGAGCTGCATTCACAATTCTGCATGGTGTAAAGTACAGGCATACAGCTTTTTGCTTAGTCTACAGTGAATATTTATATCAGGCACTGTACAGAAATCTGATGTACTGTAGGAACAAAATAACCTTTCCAATGCATTTTATGTACTCAGCTATGCTGTTAGGGATGTGTATGTCAAAAAACGTGTTAATTCTTTTGAAAAACAACCAGTAGAATTTTGATTTCAGCTCTGGGCTATATTACTAAGGATTAGGGTAAGATAAGTAATGCAATATATTCATAAAGTTACTCAATTATTTATATAGACTGAATATATAAATATGAAGTTTAAAACAGTGTTCAGTGGTAAACATATTTGAAATCATTCTTAGATCTGTAAACTATATTTGGGTCAATGGCTAAGCAAACTCTTTTAGCATCCAAGGCGAAACTGGAAAATTGTGCGCCCTCTGGTTGTGTCTATTTTCTCATCCATTGTCCAGTGGTTTGGTGTTCTAGTTCCACATGTCCAGTCGTTTGGTTTTCATTGGTTTGATGTGCAGACCTTGACGTTCATTGATAAACTAACGGCCTACATATTCTCTTCCACTGCAACAGACAGAATGCTTCCTGGTCATGCACTTTTCTCTCTAACTGTAACAAAATGGCGCCATGGACCTACTTACTGTGTCCAACGGTCCCAGCTCCTGGGCACACTCTCCCCGACAAGGACAGGGTTCCGTTGTTTTGATGGAATCAATAGCACAGTCGACTGCGCTATTGATTCCGTTAAAACAATGGAACGCTGTCACAACAGTGACAAACGGAAACGTTTAGCAACATTTCCGTCACCATTGAGATCAATGGTGAGGGAAATGGAAGCTAAGGTTTCAGTTTGCCTTTCCGTTGAGGGATTAACCTGAGGGAAACCTCCAATGGAACCACTCAACAGAAGGGCAATGCTAATGTGAACACAACCTTACCTACATGTTCATAAAATGTCAGATGCAGTGATATAGATCCCTATGCAAAGCACATAAAGAAAGTTTGTGGACACTCACACAATGGACTGAATATACAATCACATACTTAGAATACAATGAATAGGTTTAATCTTTCATCTGCGGAACACACCAGTATTTGGCTGCAGGTAAGAGGAGCGCTCAAGGGACAATCATTTTAAATGAACAATTTTTTGCGTCCAACTTCTGGTGACCTCTAATACTCTTGAACTTTTTGAGGAAAGGAAAACTTCTAAATTAATCAGTTACATTGTATTAGACATATATTATGAAAAAAAAATGGTACAGTTACTCCAAGTGTAAAAGTATGGTCCAATAAACAAATACTAAAAAACAAATAATAAACATGATTCCACTCAAAATAAGTTTTGCAGCATCCAAAAGGAGTGTAGGTGAGACAATAACGTACATCTTTGCTCACACAGAAGGTATTACTTTCGCGCTTGAAAAGTTACCCCTTTGGTCTATAGCCTTCGTTGAAAATAAAAAACCGGGGGAAGGGAATGTAGACAAATTTTAGGATCCACTGTGGTACCCGCATTGTGAAATATAGCGGTGCAGATGGCCTGTATAGGATGTAACGAATACAGCCGACGTGCACGTCGATAACTCAGTCAGAGCAGTGTGAATTATCGCTACTCTGATACAGTTACCCCGCTGTGCGATCGCTGTACATAAGCAAAACGGGGTAAGTATGATTCAATGCTAGCTAACGGAGCAGTAGTAAACTATCCCTCAATTGTGCTGTCCCTGACCTACAACCGGGTCCGTCCCGTGTGTTTGGCTGAAGTATTAGAGTAGCGGTAATTCACGCCGCTCTGACTGAGTTATCGGCGTGCATGAGAAAAAAGAGAAGTAGGATCCAGCGATGTATATATAAATGGGAAAACTCGGTTTCCACTTTATTGATCACGAACAATAAAAGATGAACACGGGAGAAATGACAAGGTGGTTGTATTGGCAAATGAAAGGAAGCCTACGCGTTTCGAGCACGGTCTGTGCTCTTATTCATGGCTGATTCAACGTTATCGGCGTGCATGTCGGCTGTATTCATTACAGCTGATGACCGGCATGTCCGTTCATTCTGACCGAACAGGGAGAGAGTGGTATGTTAAACCACTGCTCCCCCAATTGAACAGTTGACTCGCTGTGATTTCGGCCTGACAGGCAGGCTTTGAGGAGTTCGCTCTCAGCATGTACTGAAGGGAGAGCGACATACATAACTGTTGCATTTTCTATTGCTCCTCCAAAAGTTGACTCGCTTTATACACAGGCAGACTCTGATGAGTCCGCTCCGATTGGCAATAAAATAGGAGAGCTTTAGATGCAACAGTTATGTCTTTTACCTAACGGTCAACCTGCCAGATCTATGTTAAATACGTAAATGCTGGTAATGTTCAAGCCCTAACAGAAAGAGCAATTGTTTCCAATATTAAGATACAAGTGTGTGTTTTAAAAATTTACATTCACATTGCATCTTCTGAAGGAAGTCTGAATTGATACTTTCTGTCACCTCAGTTGCTTTATGCAACCGAGTCTCACAGTTGGTTTGTCTTGCCAGTATCTACCATAGTGCTCATTCTGACAGCACCCAAATTTTGCTGTCCGAGCACCTAAGTATACATCTCACACTTGGTATATTTGACAGTGGCTCACAAGCTCAAATAAAAAAATAGGACATTTCTGCACTAAAAACTGCTGGAGAATTTCATAGCAACCTGTTTTCCAGTTACAGGCTGCAATAAAGTAGTTTGTGTCTGTCGTTTGAGGAAGGTACTGATACTGTAGTAGCCTGCAGACAATTCTGTTGCTGACTCCTTTCCTGCAGTAATAGCTTGTATTCTCTTGATGTATTGGGCATGCAGGCTGTCACTGCTGATATAGATCATAACACCTGTCTGAGAAGTCTATTGACAGAATACAGGTTGCCGTACACAGGTTTTCATAGACAGCATGTATTCTGCTGGTGGCACATGCAGGTCAAAAATAGGAAGTCTGCTCCTTTTTCCTGGACTAATCTCTGACGTCGGTGCAGAAAGTCATAAGCAAATAGTGTAGAGACCCCCTTGCACATTAGACTAATGTCGGCCGAACCCGCTGACCTTCTAAAGGGTATGGCTGCCTCCTAATTTTCGCCCAACAGATGATGTCGGGGGAAAGAAGAATCAGGCATGTTGAATTTTGACATACCAAATGGAAGGTATCCACAATAAATAAAAATCAACCTAATTTATGAAATTACAAAAATCTTTATTTAGAATTCAAGCTGAAAAAGCTCACAATAAAAAAGACATGTACACACAAGACAAAATAAAAATTATCTAAAGAGGCAGGTGGACATCCCATGCTGAAGATGTATGTTAAAAATACTTGAATAAGGTAATAAGTAACTGGTTAAATAAATACAATTATTTTAGAGTTTCAAATAGAATAAATATTCTGCACACCCACGCATGTAACATATATTCAAAATTTGCACAAAACATGGAGCCTGTATAGTCTACCCATGTGGCTATAGCATATTGTTATAAAGTGATAAGACCAGTGTACTGACTAATAGAAATATGCAGATGGTATTCAACTGTATGTGAGTGGTGTCCTCCAACCGCACCCTCCGACGCGCGTTTCGCATTAGTTTCTTCTGGGAGTGGTTAGTATTTTTTCATTGATTGATCATTGGGGATTCCTCTCTGGCTTTGTAGGTTTATTCATGTTGAATTTTGACGCCTGATCCTTTTCTGGCTGCAGCTTACTACCTTTTCCCCATGGAGAACACATGCACACTTGGCCGAACCAAGCGTGCATGTATATGGGGAGTTCCTTAATAAAATAGCCACCAAATTAAATAAATTTGTACTATACGTTGTCTCATCCAACTTTCCAAGGGAACAACTTAGCAAAACTAACCTTCCACTCGCCCCACCACCAAAGTCAACATGACAAACCCATTGCGGTTCCCAGGCCAACAGGTGCAAAATCTCATCATCACATCCTGTAGTTCTGCTAGTGTAAGTGTAGATATTGGTCTATTTTGGAGTACATGCACACTTTGGTGAATGGAGAAGAAGACAACGTTCCCAGTCTCACACAAAGGCAAGTTGATGATGTTGAATCAGGTCAGGTGGGACTCTGCACAGTAGGGACTGGAAGTGGAGGGATTATGTGTATTCTCCAGGAGCATAAGGATGGAAAAGAGAAGATGAAGGCCATATCAAAACAGCTACAGCTTGGGGAATTAGAGAACCATGATCAGATTCAGAAGTCTATCAGTAGTTGTTTAATTAAACCAAAGAAGAAATCTTGATATAATAATATTTAATCAAAATAATTTTATTTAATCAAAACAAATAATTTAATACACATAAATACAAGAATAATTAAATAAAGATACAAAAATTAAACCCCCCTCCCAAGTATATACTATAGACAATTAAAATAACATAAAATATATGCCAGGTGTATAATAATGGATAAAGATGGTAAATATGGTAAATGTAATGGTATCAAGTCCTCATGCAGAAAAGCATAAACCCTTAAGGAAGGATAGAAAAGCACTGTATGTCTATGTGCACGAACTGCATCAGAGCACCAGAGAGCTGATATGAATAATGCTGTAATCACAAGTCGCTCCAGTGCCAATGATGCACTGATGTGAGTAAAGAGACAAGCACTGAAACAAGAAGGGAAGAAATATCGACTACAATGAGTGGACTATACCTGCAGAGGACATGATGGAAGAAATGATACACCTGGACACCGAGCACCTCGACGCGCGTTTCGCAACCTTCGAAGGTTGCGAAACGCGCGTCGAGGTGCTCGGTGTCCAGGTGTATCATTTCTTCCATCATGTCCTCTGCAGGTATAGTCCACTCATTGTAGTCGATATTTCTTCCCTTCTTGTTTCAGTGCTTGTCTCTTTACTCACATCAGTGCATCATTGGCACTGGAGCGACTTGTGATTACAGCATTATTCATATCAGCTCTCTGGTGCTCTGATGCAGTTCGTGCACATAGACATACAGTGCTTTTCTATCCTTCCTTAAGGGTTTATGCTTTTCTGCATGAGGACTTGATACCATTACATTTACCATATTTACCATCTTTATCCATTATTATACACCTGGCATATATTTTATGTTATTTTAATTGTCTATAGTATATACTTGGGAGGGGGGTTTAATTTTTGTATCTTTATTTAATTATTCTTGTATTTATGTGTATTAAATTATTTGTTTTGATTAAATAAAATTATTTTGATTAAATATTATTATATCAAGATTTCTTCTTTGGTTTAATGAATATGGATATGTGATTTCTTGAGCATGATATTTTGGCTAAGCAAATATATATATAGGTTATAATAAGTCTATCAGTAGTTGACCTGCCAGGTGTGAAGAGGACAATAAGGATGATACAAAATTCCAGTAGAGAGCAGAGAGTGATGCTTCCTTGTTTTCCAGCCTTCTGTCAAGCTGCATGTTGGTAGAGAAATTAGTGTAAACACACACTATGAAGCGTTCTCTGCAGCAAGCTAGTTGGCACATTTGGCAGCCAAAGGGCTACAGTAGCTGACAACATGGCCGTTTCTCAGAGGTTGAGGTCCCTCTGCACTCCCCACTGGATTGTTGCCTCAGCCATTGCCAGCAAAAATAGTGCCAATATCAGCTGTGCCAGCAGTACCAACAGCAACCAATTAGGGATAATACATAACTCATATTTCCAGCCAGGAGGACTTCACCACATGTAAAAGCTGTAAAAAATAATCAGCGCCTACCGGGACTGCATCCTAGTTCCAAGAAAACTTTAAAACTGGTATCCCATTGATTTCTGGGTGAACTGATTGTGGTAGTGACCTGAACTTTTCATAGTTTGCCATGCATGCATTGTCCTGTTCCTCCGCACATATTTTTTGGGAAAGAGTGTTCAATGTGGCAAGTGGCATTATAATCCCAAAGTGCACACAGTTATCAACTGCTCTGCTAGCCTGGGAAGAATTACTTTTACTGAAATGCTCTCTGCCAGATCAAATGGACTAAGCACCCCACTATTTCTTCGGACACTGCCATTAACTTTTCCACATTTTCCACAACAGCCACAACTGATGTAGCTCAGGTGCTGTGGCCTACTGCCGGTCTGCCAAAGGTTCTGCTTCACATACCTCAGACACCCATTAATAACCTCATTGATAGCATGCCAAGCATGTAAGTGCGTGTATTTATGCCTGTGGCGCTGATACTCGACCCTAAATAAATCAAGATGTTTGGAATATTTTGTTTAAATTTTTTTAGCATTTGCATATCATTAACATGATCCTGTGATTTCCACTTTCCACAATTACAAAATGTTACCTACTTGTTAATTTTGAAGAGTGTATATATATATATATATATATATATATACACTAGTATATACATTTATATACTATATGCATGTGTATTTATATATATATATATATATATATATATATATATATATATATTGTACATGTGTTGTGTGTATGCACATTTGTGTTGTGCATTAACTGTTAGACCTTGTTCACATGTTCAGAATTTTGTATTTTCTACCGCATTCGAATGCTCAGAATAATGAACACGCTGCAGAAGTTAAAATCCACACCATGTTCAATAGTGCCATGGACTGAAAAGCCGGAATTAGCTCCATACATGGGGCTAAACTGCGTGCGGATCTGGTTGCCAATCCGTGTCCGAAATTTAGAATTTCAGTAGGAGATTTTCTAGCAATTCTACAAAGGATTTGCCTATGGCAAATCTGTGCCGTGTGAATATGACCTGAAACATATAGTAGGACTTTTCAGGCAAAAGTTCAGAATTGGTTTAGCAATACAATTAATTCTAAAATAAATATAATCATCCTGGTATGATGGAAAATGATAAATGCTTTATCCCAGACAGGCACAAGATGGCAGCATAGTAACCATGTATTTTATTCTTGGCCACCAAACAGTGGCAGAGCGTTCGTCCAGAGTAAATATTCTCATTTTCATACTAAAATGGTTTTATTATTTCATGTATGGATCAGGCAATCCAGAGGCAATCCACAATTCACAAGCCGAAATAGACGTTGACTAATGGGAAGTACACAATCCTATGCATAAAACATTTGTTTTAAGACGTATCAATGTATAATCCTATAAAATATGTATGTACTGTGTGTAATGGGAACATTGCTTGCACATATGATAACTTGATGTCCCCTATGTAAGCTGTTTAGGAGTACTTTGCACTTATTGATCCGCAATGTCCATATGCAGTGCTTTGAAAAAAATATTTATCCCCTCCCAGATATCCCCTATTATTGCATATGTGTCACACTTAAAGGGGTTATCTTATATACATAACCACTTTCCATATGTCCTATTAGGGCTTATGGATGTTAGGCCTCATTTACACGAACGTAATATACGCTCGTGCGACGCGCGTGCTTTGCACGCATGTCGTACGCACCTATATTAGTCAATGGGGCAGTTTAGACGATGCGTGAATTGCGCTCAGCGCGTGTGCGCAGAAAAAAACTCACGACATGTTCTATAATCGTGCGTTTTTCGCGCACTCACGCACCCATTGAAGTCAATGGGTGCGTGAAAACCACGCATGCCGCACGGAAGCACTTCCGTGCGAACTGCGTGATTCGCGCAAGAGCTGTCAAACTCCTGAATGTAAACAGAAAAGCACCACGTGCTTTTCTGTTTACAAACATCCAAACGGAGTGTCAAATTCGAGATGAGCGCACCGAACTTCACCGGGTTCGGCCAAACTCGTTTTGACCGAAACCGGTAAAAAATGTTCGGGTACGCGACGTCAGGAAACAGTCACTGTCCACGGTGCTGAAAGCGTTAAACTGGTTCAGCACCATGGACAGTGACTTCCGCTCCGAAAATCCATGAACCTGTAAAAAAAAAAAGACGTTCTGACTTACTGATAACTCCGGTCCGACCTCCCGGGATGACAGTTCAGTCCAAGTGACAGCTGCAGCCAATCACAGGCCAAGCACAGGCTGCAGCCAATCACAGGCTGCAGCGGTCTCATGGACTGCGGCGTCATCCTGGGAGGTGGGGCCGGATGACAAGAGAGGGACGCGTCACCAAGGCAACGGCCGGGAGCCCGGACTGGGGGAAGCAGGAAGTTCTTGGTAAGTATGAAAGTCTTTTTATTCACAGGTTGGTGTATATTGTGTTCGGCATTCACTGTCGAGGGTGCTGAAAGAGTTACCGACGATCAGTTAGCTCTTTCAGCACCTTGGACAGTGACGGGCGTCGACTAGCCTCATCTCTATGATGGCGGCTGCGCGAAAATCACGCAGCCGCGCATCATACACGGATGACACACGGAGCTGTCAAGTGCCTTTTGCGCGTGCAAAACGCAGCGTTTTTTGCGCGCGCAAAACGCACACGCTCGTGTAAATGAGGCCTTATAGTGGGAGTTCCTCTACTTGGTATTTTTCTTCATCAACCAGAGCCGGTCACAAAGAGCCCGTCCATGTATTAGATGCCGGCCATTGAAATAAATGACCATCACAAAATATTGCATTCACCTGCAGCTTCCCCCCATGGGTTTCTGAACCTAGAGAGGCGGCAATCACCGGATCACAAGGTCAGCTTCATATAATATGTTTAAAGATCAGAAACCTTTGAAGAGATTCCCTCATGAAAACAACCCCTTTTTAAAGGGGTTTCTTCATGAGGGAATCTCTTCAAGGGTGTCTTATCTTTAAACAAATTGTATTTTTAGACTGAGTAAACATGTCACCCTGCATTTATTTATTACTAGAAAAAAGGGTCTGCCTTTTTTCCAGAAACAGCGCCACTTTTGTCCACGGGATGTGTTTGGTATTGCAGCTCTGACCAGTTCACTTAGATTGGGGATGAGCTGTAATACCAGATAGAGCCTTGGAGAAGAGTGGTACGGTTTCCAGTGCATATGCCATAAATGTATAAAGGCCCTATCACACTAGCGCCGATCAATGAGACAGTTCGTTGATCGGCGCTCGTTTGCTCTCATCACACGGAGCTATGGATGGGGACGAGCGGTCGTTACTCCGATCACTCGTCCCCATGCATTATTATCATCTTGGCAGCGCGTCTCGCTGTTTACACAGGGAGATGTGCTGCCGACAACGATAATATTTCAGTTTTTAAAACGATACGATCAGCAGATGATCACTTGTCTGTCCGATAATTACCCAGTGTAAAGGGCCTTAAGAAAAAAACTTTTACAACACCTAGATCGCCTGATTTCTTATCATTGAGTTATTTATTTATTAGATTACAGTGCGCCATTGCAAACATGACAATGTTACTGGCTGGGGAAATCTTGCAGATTATATTCTGACATGGGGAGGATGAATTTAGAAAAGTTTACAAGGGATAAAAATGATATGACTTTGCAAAATATTAAAGCTAAAAGCAAATATGAATATGAGAATGCAGGGGAAGAAACCTCCAGATACCAGTTGTTATACATAATGTTATTTGACTGTGCAATAACCTTGGAGCTTTAGGGATATCACAATGAAACACAGAATAGGAGAACATGGAATCAGTCTACAGAGAACAAAAAGTAACAGCAAAGACATCACTAAACAGTTTTGATTTGGAAAGTTAGATACAAACTGAGAATTTCAGCAAAATGATACATATATTAACCTTGAATGGGACCAGCTTGTATTATCAGAGAGAAAAGTAATTTATCTCTCCTCTTTTATTTCCAGCAAAGTTGCCTAGAGCACTTTATGGGCTTTATTCGAAAATGCATTGTATAAAATGCTTTGAAGTATTGTCATCTCTAAAGTGTCATAAATAGTTATTCTATATAGAGGAGATTGTGTTTATATTAAGGATGACTTCTTAGTGCTACTGCTTCAAAATGCTATTTAAAGGGGCATTCCCATTTTATCGCAAGGATTTGCCATCACTTTATGGTTAGCAGGGATCCAACCTCTGGGATTCCCACCAATCCTGCTGCGGCTTCTTCATTTTCAGGGTCAGCGGGGGCCGGTTTGCCAACTGTCCGTTAATTCACTGACAGTCCCTGAATTTAAGGGATTTTTGGCATCTCTCCGTTGTGTCCAGAATAAAAAAAAAATGTGTCTGTGATCATCTCACCTGAAGTTCCTGGTTAAAGATGAGAAGTGCCCACACCTTCCCAGCCTACCAGCACCACAACTTCTGGCGTGTAGTACTAGTACAGTGTGTCAGCATGACAGGAAGGTTAGGACCGGCTTCTCTTACCTATGAGCGCGAGTAAGACGCTAGACTGAATCAGAACCCTTCTGTTAAGCAAAAATGCAGACTGACTAGACCTGACCCTATTACCAGAACTTTCTAATTCACAATTAACATTGCTAACCTGATCATATTAATGTTACTTGTGATATTTAGGATTAATTCTCAATTCTCTAAACTGTTCATAAAATGTTTTGCCTGTCTGTGATTTTTTCCAACTTGTGCAGAAAAAATAAAATTGGTGGTTGGCAACCCTGGGTGGGGGACCCCCACTGGTCATAAAGTGATGGCATATTTTAGGGATATGCTAAGGCTGGGTTCACACGACCACATTAACGTCCGTAATGGACGGACGTATTTCGGCCGGAAGTCCCGGACCGAACTCAGTGCAGGGAGCCGGGCTCCTAGCATCATAGTTATGTACGACGCTAGGAGTCCCTGCCTCTCCGTGGCACTACTGTCCTGTGCTGAAAACATGATTACAGTACGGGACAGTTGAACTGCAGAGAGGCAGGGACTCCTAGCATCGTACATAACTATGATGCTAGGAGCCCGGCTCCCTGCACTGAGTTCGGTCCGGGACTTCCGGCCGAAATACGTCCTTCCATAACGGACGTTAATGTGGTCGTGTGAACCCAGCCTAACACTTTATAAGATGGGAATAACCTTTAAAGTCATTTGGTAGATTTTTTTTAAACTGGAGTGAAGCGTATGTCACATAAATGGTAAAATGGAACAGAGTAGTAGTTATTTCTGGCTATTGTTTCTTTCCTGGTGATAGCCAAATGTTGCCACAAGGTTATTGGTTCATAGATTAAGCGTAAACATTAGGTTTTCACCTTGAAGGTAATGTTGTACAGTCCATCAACGTGAAACCAATTTAGTCTTGTGTGAGTCAGTGCCTTCATTATCATCAAGTTAAGCCCAAAGCATATGTCTGTGTGCACGGAACCCAATGCATGTGCCGCTGTATGGGGTCTCCGTGAGAATTCCTCTTTCAATAGTTCTATATATGGGGTTGTCTTGTCTTCTTGCACTCAGAGTGAACACTAGTGTGATTGAGGAGCTTCAATACTTTCCTCTGACTGGTATTGGGTCTGTGGGAAATGAGCTTATAAATGGTTACCTATAAATGCTGACGGGTCCTGTACCCTAGGAAAGATTACGCAAGCAACAAGGGTGTGAAAAGATAATTGCGCTAGACCTTTTTCCCAAACACGTTAGAATAAAGAAGTGCACAATCAAAATTGCGCTAGCACTTACACTAGTGAGATTGCAAGTACGAAATGAAGACAACATAGAAATATTCGCTGACTTATTTGACAACATAATGAAATATTTTCTACAACGGAGAAACAACTTCAAATTGTGCTAAACCAACACACTTTATTTCTAGACTATTTGACTGCGTCTCAAGGAGGAATGTGTCAGGTAGTAGGTCCAGCTTGCTGTCATTATAGAGCAGACAATTTTTCTCTGAGTACAAACACTTAGTAGCTGCAACAACGTTTAAAGATTCTGTATCGAGTTTTCAGAGGAGGACTGGGAAATAAACACTTCCAGATGGTTCAGTTGATTGAATCCTGCCAACTGGTTCAAAGGTATAGGGGGATGGGCCAGTGGGATATTTCAGGTAATTGTTCAAGATATGGTTTATAGGGCTGATGGGATACTTATCTATCAAAATAGTCGTACGGGTGTACGGATGTAGCCATCTTTATCTTGACTCTGATAACTTGCTGCAGCGTGATATCACACAACAAAAGTCAATGAAAAAGTCAAGATAAAGGATGTTGCCACTGTGTGTTTAATGCGTTAAAAGTCAAGATAAAGATGGCTACATCTGTGCATCAAGAAAAATATGGTTGCTTTTTACACTGCTGAAATTATGGTAATGTTAGTAGTTAGGAAGTAAGATTTTCAGAGGAGGAAATGTAGAGGAAATTTAGTCTGAGTTGACCACTTAATTCATTTTGTCTTAATTTCTAATTTAAATGAATTCTCTTAGGAAATGTAAACATAAAATGGTGTTAGCTCTGTGTCTGGAGAAGATAGAAATGGGTTAAGTATATTGTCTTTTGCGAACTAAACTGACCTTGTCTCAGAACAGTTCATTATACACATTAGTTCTTTAACTTTCTCTCCCCCGCACATGTGCAGAGAGCGGCCCACCCTTTACCTTCTCAGATTTACAAATTTCGAACTTTCTCATTTAGAAATACATTAGTATTGCAGTATATTGTGCAAGCGATCAAACAATCGCTGGTTGAAGTCCTCTTGGGGGACTAATAAAAAAAGTAAAAATGAGTTAAATAAAGTTTTTTTTTATGTAAAAAAAATTTTAAAGTTCAAAAAACCCCCCTTTTCAAATTTTCCCCCTAGAGCATATTAAAAAAATAAATAAACATAGTTGGCATCGCCGCGTCCGTAAAAGTCTAAACTATTACAATATATCATTATTTAACCCTAACGGTGAACGCCGTAAAAAAATAAATAAATTATAGACGCCAGAATCTCTATTTTTTGGTCACCTGATCTCCCACAAAAAATGAAATAAAAAGTGATCAAAACGTTGCATGTACACTAAAATAGTATTATTAAAAACTACAGTTTATCCCGCAAAAAATAAGCCCTCATACCACTTAATCGACGGAAAAATAAAAAAAGTTATGGCTTTCGGAATTTGGCGATACAAAAAATTTTTTTCTTTTTTACACTTAGGTTTTTACTTGTAAAATATATATTTGGAATCGCCGTAATCGTATTGACCCACAAAATAAAGTTAAGATTTTGTTTTAATTGCACAGTGAATTCCGTAAAAACGGCGTGCAAAAAAACAATGGAGGAATGGCTGTTTTTTTCATTTTCTACCCCACAAATATTTTTTTTCCTGATTCCTAGTACATTATATGGCAAAATAAATGGTGCTACGAAAAACTGCAACTCGTCCCGCAAAAATCAAGCCCTCATAGTATTATATCGACGGAAAAATAAAGACGTATGGCTTTTGGAATGTGGGGAGGAAAAAACGAAAATTAAAATCTGAAAAAGGGCTGCGGCGGGAAGGGGTTAAAAACAGACTGAATTTTGGTTGGTGTGGATTACGCAAGATGCAAGAAACATTCCTTAGAGATACTGGTGCATGTTTATATGATATAAAGTTGAGAATAGTTAAGAAACTAATTTATGTCTGGTTTTATTTACTTTATCAGTTTTACAATGGGTCAAAAGCTTGGGGTAGCCTTCCAAAAAGTTCTCACAATACTATACTGGAATTCTTGCCCATTCCTCCTGACAGAATGGATGTAAGGGCCTGTTCACATCAGGGTCAGGGTTCAGTTTGTGGGTTCCGTCAGAAAAAAACTTTACGAAATGGAGACAAACTGAAACTATTAGCAACTAAAGCGTTACCATTGAAATCAATGGTAATGCAAATAGAAAGCTATGGTTTCCGTTCATGGGTTCCCCTGATGGAAAGGTCTGACGAAACCCATGAACAGAACCCTGACGCTGATATGAACATACCCTAAGTCATTCACGTTTGTGAGCCTGCTTGTTCAGACACACTTTTCAATTCAGTCCACATATTTTTCTATGGCATTTAGATCAGGGCTTTATAATGGCCACTCCAATACTTTCACTTTTTTGTCTTGATGTCACTGCTTATGGCCAAGTTCCAACTTTCAGACTGATGCCTTGATGTGTTGCTTAAGTATTTCCTCCTTCCACATGATGCCATCTTTTTTCTGAAGAACACCTGTCCCTTTTCCAGCACAAAACACCCCATCCCCCAACATGTTGCTACCCCATGCTTCAGTTTTTAACAGTTGGGATGGGGTTTGGATTAAACACCTCACCTTTTTTCCTCCATACATAATCTAGTTAATATGAAAAAACAGTTAATTATAGATATAGACCATTTACTGCTTGATGCTTCTTCATCATTTCCTTTGTTGCTGTCTTGGGGTTGAATTCAACAATTTGGACCAAAGTTTATTCAGCCCTGATTGTCAATTTGTGCCTTCTCCCTAAATGGTCAAGTGTCTGCGTTATGCCAAATTTGTTATATATGCATACAATTGTTTGTACAAATACTATTGGTAATGTTGGTTGTTTGAAAATTGTTCCAAAGGATGATCTATGGTTTCCGTTTGTCTCAGTCAGGGTTCCGTTCTGACGGGAAGCTCAGACAGAACGTCAGAATAGAGCCCTGACGTAGATGTCAAGGAAGCCTTATAAAGACAAGTGCGTGCAGATGAAGATGTGTGGGATGTGTGAACACAAACTGAAATCATTATTTTGGAAGGACCCTTTTGTGGATAATGGGTCTGCTGATGTATATCACATAATCACATGAAGATGGTCATGACTGTAAACTACCAGGTAGGACTATTACACTCTAGGTTGTCTGCTTGGCATGAATAAATATTCGGTTGCATGAAATGGCTAAAAAAAACGGAGGTTAAATGTCTATAGCCTAAGTATATGTAAACCTTCAGGCTCCGCTGTATAGATTTAGTAATTGTACAATCATGCTGATTCCACCGCATCGTAAAGGTCAAAGGTGTTCTATAAGATTGAGATCTCAAGACTTTGGGTGAAGTTGGAGTAAAGTGAACTCAATAGGGCAGATTGTATGTCATAAATACATTGAAAAATATAGGATTTGAGCCAAATACCATATTTATGAAGGCCCTGCACCACAATACAAATGCTTCCGTGAAAAGTGGATGGGGCTTCAGAATTGAATTAAGGTCGACTTTTATATAAAAGATTTCTACTTAGAATAGTGTCAATAAACAATGTTAGGCTAGACATATCATACTACAGCAGATAGATCAATATGGGTGAATCAGCATTACTCCACTACCACCAATCTAATTAACAGAATGAAAAGAGCAAATACCTGCAACACCTACTACACAATTTGTGGTAACAACAACAATATATGTATATATATATATATATATATATATATATATATATATATATATATACATTATATATATACACACACACACTACCGTTCAGAGGTTTAGGGTCACTTAGAAATTTCCTTATTTTTGAAAGAAAAGCACAGTTTTTTTCAATGAAGATAACATTAAATTAATCAGAAATAAACTCTATACATTGTTAATGTGCTAAATGACTATTCTAGCTACAAACGTCTGGTTTTTAATGCAATATCTACATAGGTGTATAGAGGCCCATTTCCAGCAACCATCACTCCAGTGTTCGAATGGTACATTGTGTTTGCTAACTCTGTTAGATGGCTAATGGATGATTAGAAAACACTTGAAAACCCTTGTGCAATTATGTTAGCACCGCTGTAAACAGTTTTGATGTTTAGAGGAGCTATAAAACTGACATTCCGTTGAG
The DNA here is from genome assembly GCF_050947455.1 of Rhinoderma darwinii. NCBI lineage: Eukaryota > Metazoa > Chordata > Amphibia > Anura > Rhinodermatidae > Rhinoderma > Rhinoderma darwinii. The sequence goes on along the minus strand of NC_134697.1, from coordinate 50,235,802 downwards.
CTAGTTGAGAATCTGGAGCATTACATTTGTGGGTTCGATTAAACTCTCAAAACGGCTAGAAAAAGAGAGTGTTCATGTGAAACTCGACAGTCTATTCTTGTTCTTAGAAATGAAGGCTATTCCATGCGAGAAATTGCCAAGAAACTGAAGATTTCCTACAACGGTGTGTACTACTCCCTTCAGAGGACAGCACAAACAGGCTCTAACCAGAGTAGAAAGAGAAGTGGGAGGCCCCGCTGCACAACTGAGCAACAAGACAAGTACATTAGAGTCTCTAGTTTGAGAAATAGACGCCTCACAGGTCCTCAACTGGCAGCTTCATTAAATAGTACCCACGAAACGCCAGTGTCAACGTCTAAAGTGAAGAGGCGACTCCGGGATGCTGGCCTTCAGGGCAGAGTGGCAAAGAAAAAGCCATATCTGAGACTGGCTAATAAAAGGAAAAGATTAATATGGGCAAAAGCACACAGACATTGGACAGAGGAAGATTGGAAAAAAGTGTTATGGACAGACGAATCGAAGTTTGAGGTGTTTGGATCACTCAAACATTTGTGAGACGCAGAACAACTGAAAAGATGCTGGAAGAGTGCCTGACGCCATCTGTCAAGCATGGTGGAGGTAATGTGATGATCTGGAGTTGCTTTGGTGCTGGTAAAGTGGGAGATTTGGGGATTTTGAAAAAGGAAAGCTATCACTCCATTTTGCAACGCCATGCCATACCCTGTGGACAGCGCTTGATTGGAGCCAATTTCATCCTACACCAGGACAATGACCCAAAGCACACCTCCAAATTATGCAAGAACTATTTAGGGAAGAAGCAGGCAGCTGGTATTCTATCTGTAATGGAGTGGCCAGCCCAGTCACCAGATCTCAACCCCATAGAGCTGTTGTGGGAGCAGCTTGACCGTATGGTACGCAAGAAGTGCCCATCAAGCCAATCAAACTTGTGGGAGGAGCTTCTGAAAGCATGGGGTGAAATTTCTCCCGATTACCTCAGCAAATTAACAGCTAGAATGCCAAAGGTCTGCAATGCTGTAATTGCTGCAAATGGAGCATTCTTTGACGAAAGCAAAGTTTGAAGGAGAAAATTATTGTTTCAAATAAAAATCATTATTTCTAACCTTGTCAATGTCTTGACTATATTTTCTAGTTATTTTGCAACTCATTTGATAAATATAAGTGTGAGTTTTCATGGAAAACACAAAATTGTCTGGGTGACCCCAAACTTTTGAACGGTAGTGTGTATATATATATATACTAAAAGAGAAGAAAAAACACACGGCGCCACATAGTGCAATTATCCAAAGGTCAAAGAACAACAATACTAGGGTATCTTGCACTCACCTAGTCGGGTTATGCTGACCAAGCACAACAATGTTGAAGAGTATGGAACAATCTCCAGAGAGCACAATGCTGTGAAAATGCGAGATAAGGAGACACACCCAGGGTGTGTGCAACCAAGTGAGAGCTGAAGCTGCTGCCAAGGTCCAGAGGCCGGTAAACGGAGTTCACCGTCAATAGGTAAGTAGGAAGGTAGAAAAAAAGGGGGACCAATGTGAGCCGCTGCTTAGTAACAATTGGGGTGTTTATTGAAGGTAGGCTACGCGTTTCGACGCAGGAATTGCGTCTTCATCAGGCCATGAACATACACAAAATAACATCTTATATATATACAAGTCAGTAATCAAAAAACGACCAATCACAAGGGAGAAACGTGGAGGGGTCACAAGGAGATGCTAAGGGAAATCAGATAAAATCCCGGTAAACTAACAATCATGCTTGATTAGTAACAACGTTTGATTATTAGAATGTGTCACAATTTGATCAAAGAACGATAAAATTAATGAATTAAACATATAGATCAGTAGTAACAAAACATGGTAATGTTCGCCCAATTGAACAGTAGTAACAAATAGATCATATAGAACAAATCATTCTTAAATTTATTATCTTAAATTTTTAAATCAGCATAAGTTGGCCGCAGACAACATGGCGATGTTGTTTTTTAAATACGGTCCTATTTGTCAAATATTTTACATACTATTCAATTGGGCGAACATTACCATGTTTTGTTACTACTGATCTATATGTTTAATTCATTAATTTTATCGTTCTTTGATCAAATTGTGACACATTCTAATAATCAAACGTTGTTACTAATCAAGCATGATTGTTAGTTTAGCGGGATTTTATCTGATTTCCCTTAGCATCTCCTTGTGACCCCTCCCCGTTTCTCCCTTGTGATTGGTCGTTTTTTGATTACTGACTTGTATATATATAAGATGTTATTTTGTGTATGTTCATGGCCTGATGAAGACGCAATTCCTGCGTCGAAACGCGTAGCCTACCTTCAATAAACACCCCAATTGTTACTAAGCAGCGCCTCACATTGGTCCCCCTTTTTTTCTACCTTCCTACATATATATATATATATATATATATATATATATATATACATATATATATATATATACACACACACACACACACACACACACACACACACACACACACACACACACACACAACACACATATATATAGTCTACTACTGTTCTAGAAGTTTTAAAAGGGTTTTCCAAGACTGGAACATTGATAGGGCATCAATGTTTTATTGGTCCGGGACCCATGAACCGTACATGCAAATGTGGCTATGACTGGAACTGCACATCAGTACCAATTCAATCATTGCAATAAAAAAAAAAAATTGAGTTTCTTTATTTTATTAGTTACTTTTGTGCCAGTGACAAATGTATTGGGAATTTTTTTTAGCATTTTGTTTAAAGACATATAGAACCTCATGCAGCAGAGTCTGTCGTTTTAGAGCTCTGGGGACAATTATTGGTTTAACAGAATTACAAGTATTATGAAATTTCAGTGGCGCCATATAAAACGGTCACATTGATGCGTTACAAACTAAAATCAACTTGTTGAAATCTAATGTGTTATGAAATCTGATTTCCACTGCAAATTCTGCACAAAATAAAAATGTCTTGCCATTAATTAACTGGCTAGAGATCTGGAAAACTGGAAATATAACAGCAAGCCAACACGTTGTTATACCCAATAGCACCTAATCAGCTATTCAGGACACAGTAAAAACAATATGACTTGGAAGCAGGCCTGCAGGTATTATCCTAGTAGCTTCTGGGAGGCTTTCAAAACAACGTACAGTAAACGAGATAATGTGTTTCACAGAGGAGACGAGGCTTGAATCAAAAAACGACCTTTCCAATAATCTGGATGGAACTGACTTCACGGAAAAAAATGTTTTCGACTTGTAGTATTTCCAGCAACAAGTTAAGGACATTTTCACTAAAGACATGAAGATTGATTCAGTGTCCTCCTCTATTTTTCTAATAAGGAATACAATATGGGCAATACATACAATAAAAGCTTATAGAAAGTGTTAAAGGAGTATTACCATCTCACACATTTGTGGCATATGTCTGATAGATGCGGGTCCCAACTCATCCCCTTCTCGTGAGATCACCACTGCATCCAGGCGGGGAATCAGTGCAAAGGTGGTCGGTCTATAAACAGATGAGCTACTTTGTTTCTATAAATCCAATAGAATTGAACTGGAGTTACGTAAACAGCGGCTGTTTCCGTAATCCAGGCCAAAGAATCAGGCATGTTGAAATCCATGTTGCTGTTTTTTATTTTTCCAAAATTTCAGGTGACAAATTGGTTACACAAATTATCGTGGGTATGATCATCACTATGTGGGACAAGATGGTCACATTTATAAATAATAACTTTATAAATAGAGAACAGATGCAAAATGAGGCTGTCCGATGTAATCCAGGGGACTAAAACAGCATAGATTGCTGTGCTACGTTGTTTCCGTAAATTCTCCCATCCACTCATATTTCTGTAATCCCGGCCACCTTGCCACTGCGTCTCCATCTAGATGCGTCAGCCAGCAACCATCTTACCAGGCGGAGATGGGGACCCCCATTTCAAAGTTAGGTGTGAGTCCCAGAGCTGGGACTCGCATTTATGAGACATTTATGACATATCCTAAGGTGTTATTCATTCTTGTTAAGGATACAGTAATTGTACATCTCCAACAGCATTAGCCCACATGGTGTAAATTTCCCTTTCTGTCTTAATTCACCATCAGTTAAGGCGGCCATACAGATGAGATATCTGTCGCCTGACAGATATTCTTACCAACTCCAACTGAGCATGCATGTTTATTTCAATGGGGAGAGGGGAACAAGACCACGCTGGCAACAGCTTATATCCTGTGAAAGCGTCGGGCATGTTGAAGTCCATCTTATTTATTTTTTTATATTTCCAAAATTTCAGATGACAACATGTTACACAAATTATTATGGGCATGATCATCACTATGTGGGACAAGATGGTCACATTTGTAAATAACAACTTTCTAAATAAATAGAGAACAGACACAAAATGAGGCTGTCCAAGGTAATCAGGATTACTAAAATCCTATTCAAAATGTATAATTCTTCTCGTGTTTTGTAATTTTTAGATACCAGTTTTATGTATCTTTTTATTGTCTTTTTTTCTACTCATAGTCTTACAAAATGTAAGCGAACTGTCTTATCGGAAGGTTATAATTATAATGTGATAATATGTAAGCTGAACATTTTTTATGGAACAAATATAATTTGGTGAACAGTGGAACCTATGGTCAGCAGATCTTGTAACCAATATAAACATGTTGCAAGGGAACTAGATACAGTTTATTGTGTCACGCTACTTACATGTCATGTTATACCATGTCTTGTATTAATGCCTATATGCATGCAAGCTTAAATTATTATTTGAAATTAAGTACAATGTATTTAATACAATGATTTATGTCTTTTTTTTTATTGCTATTCCACAACAAGTTAGTAAATAGGTGGTAGGTCTATGAAAAATATGTCATTTACGAAAGTTGAGGTTCAGGAAAACCACTGGACTTCTCCTGACATTAAGTAGCCAGCAAAAACAGGAAAGCTATAAAAAGGTGAGAAATGTCACACTGGCAGGATGTTCCACCTAATCAATGCGCTAAAGAAACCCCATGACATGTGTGATTTTTAAAATGCATGTGTAAATTACAGAAACCTCTTTACCTAAAGTTTCCTAGAAGTGTTATTGTTGTGTTATTGTTAGAATTGCATAGGGCTCTACCGTAGGTGCTGTGACTTTTTTTTTTTTTTTTACTATTTTTACACATAAAAGTGTAAAAATGGTTAAACAAATCCTGACTGTCATTTAATAAAAAAAGACACAAAAATGTATTTGATAAACCTAACAATTATAAAAAAAACCCACATAGTTATGTAAAGAAAAAACTAATATACAGCAGTATAGAGCATATTTTACTTTTGGTTCAAACGTGCTGGAAAAGAGCATTTTGGCGTGAGATGTTCTTTGAAACTCCTTGGTCATGAGAGAGGTCTATAAGGTCTCTTTCACACCCACCTTTTTTTCAGTGTTTTAAAACAAAGACGTTTCAAACTTTTTTTTTTTAAGGTGTATTCACACAGTGCGATTTTACGGCAATTTGCCTAGACTTTGCAAATTGGAGTAAAAACTTGCGTTTTTTCACTGTGGTTTTTGGTCGGGCGGCAAAACCACATCGTGTGAATACACCGATAAATACTTTTTTATTTTGTGACATTTTGTACAGGCGTTTTTCAAGTCCTTTAGGGTATGTTCACACGATTAACAAAGTACGTCTGAAAATACGGAGCTGTTTTCAAGGGAAAACAGCTCCTGATTTTCAGATGTTTTTTGATCAACTCCCGTTTTTCGCTGCATTTTTGCAGCATTTTTTACGGCTGTTTTTGGAGCTGTTTTTAATAGAGTCTATGAGAAAATGGCTCCAAAAACGTCCCAAGAAGTGTCCTGCACTTCTTTTGACGAGCCGTCATTTTACGCGCCGTATTTTGACAGGGACGCGTAAAATGACAGCTCGTCTGTACAGAAGATCGTAAGACCCATTGCAAGCAATAGGCAGATGTTTGCCGACGTATTGGAGCCGTCTTTTCTGGCGTAATTCGAGGCGTAAAACATCTCCATTACGTCTGAAAAGAGGTCGTGTGCACATACTCTTAGAGAACACTGTAGAAAAAATGCCATCTTGAGATTGACAGGGAGCACCGATCACAGCCGAAGGTGCAGAGTGCCCAGGTGAGCATTTCTGCACCTTCGTTTCAGCAACGGTGGGGTCTCAGCACCCGGACCCCCACCCATCCAAACCTTTGATATGTCTCTATGACATATGAAAAGTTTGAGGAAAGTGCAATTACTCTTTAAATTAACACCTGTCCGCAGCGTCTTTGAGTTGTATACTGCAAGGAGCACTGTGAGAGCCGGACTGTGAGCTGCTGTCAGGCATTCAGCATAGTTCATGAATGCTGATTGGTTGAGAACGGATGATGGACAAGCTTACAATACAGTAATCCTCTCAAATGAATTGAGAGATCATGTGTTTAATGTTATTTGATTAATTTCTGGCTAATACATAGCACCTAGCTAAATATAACCATTTCTAACTATAAGCATTCCTAACTTCTACACCCATGGTATAATTATTGCTTATTACTGGAAGTAAATTTGTTCATCCTTTAAGGCAGTGTTTCCCAAACTGTGGGTTGCGACCCCCTGGGGTCCCGAGCCACACACTGATGTCACAGTTTCAACTGTATACAGTTGAATTCAATGCTGGAGCAAGGAGCAGATGGCTCCTTGCTACAGCATTCACTATGCCGTGAGCGGCCTTGGCGCAGACAGGCGCGATGTAGTGACGTCACTGCGCCTGTCTGCACTGAGCCACACACTGCACAGAACGGAGGAGCAGAAGGAACTCCTCCACCTGTCGTGGGAATGGGCATGGGTGAGTACATATTTTATTATTTTTATTATGCACTATTGGGACTGTGTGGAGGTAGCTATGGGGCATTATACTGCGTGGGTGCAGCTATGGGGCATTATACTGTGAGGTGGCAGCTATGGGGGCTTTATACTGTGTGGAGGGCAGCTATGGTGGCAGTTATGGGGATATACTGTGTGGGGACAGCTCTGGGGACATTATACTGTGTGGGGGTAGGTATAGGCTGGATTCACACGAGGTCATTACGTCCGTAATTGACGGACGTATTTCGGCCGCAAGTCCCGGACCGAACACAGTGCAGGAAGCCGGGCTCCTAGCATCATAGTTATGTCCCTGCCTCGCTGCCGGACAACTGTCCCATACTGAAAACATGATTACAGTACGGGACAGTTGTCCGGCAGCGAGGCAGGGACTCCTAGCATCGTACATAACTATGATGCTAGGAGCCCGGCTCCCTGCACTGTGTTCGGTCCAGGACTTGCGGCCAAAATACGTCCGTCAATTACGGACGTAATGACCTCGTGTGAATCCAGCCATAGGGGCCTTATCCTTTGTGGAGAGAGCTATAGGGGCATTATACTGTGTGGAGGCAGCTATAGGGGCATTATTATGTGTGGGGGCAGCTATAGGGGCATTATACTGTGTTGGGGCATTATACAGTATGGGGGCAGCTATAGGGCATTATACTGTGTGGGGGCAACTATGGGGGCATTACACTGTGTGGGGCAGCTATGGGAGCATAATTCTGTGTAGGGGCAGCTATGGGGCAATAAACTGCGTGTGGGTCAGCTATACGGGCATTATGCTGTGTGGGGGCAGCAATAGGGGCATTATCCTGTGTGGGGGGAGCTATGAGGTCATTATACTGTGTGGGGCAGCTATAGGGTCATTACACTGTGTGGGGGCAGTTATAGGGGCTTTATCCTTTGTGGAGGTAACTATAAGGGCATTATACTGTGGGGGGCACTAAGGGGGTCATTATTTTACTGTGTGGGTGGCCCATTGCGTATGGGCCCACTCAGATGTCTTTTACCCCCTGTGCTAAACCGCTAGCTACGTCTCGGATGGCCACATGACTCACCATCAGGAGCCATAGTTGGGCATCAGCGACGCACAGCAGCAGGATACCTTGAGCCCGCCCCATCTCCCGCCAGCAGAATTGTTGTTGTTTTTAATGTTGCAGGGACTTATTTTTAGGCTTTATTCAGACGAACGGGAAAAACGTCCGTGCAACGCACGTGATTTGCACGCGCGTTGCACGGACCTATATGTGTCTATGGGGCTGTGCAGACATGTCCGTGATTTTTGCTCAGCGTGAGTCCGCTGAAAAAAAGTCACGACATGTCCGTTCTTTCGGCGTTTTGCACGCATCACGCACCCATTGAAGTCAATGGGTGCGTGAAAACCACGCATGCCGCACGGAAGCACTTCCGTGCGAACTGCGTGATTCGCGCAAGAGCTGTCAAAAGGATGAATGTAAACAGAAAAGCACCACGTGCTTTTCTGTTTACAAACATCCAAACGGAGTGTCTTTGAGAAGAGCGAACCCGGACAACTGAACCGAACTTCACCGGGTTCAGCCGAACTCGTTTTGGCCGAACCCGGCAAAAAAATGTCCGGTACGCGACGTCAGGAGACAGTCACTGTCCAGGGTGCTAAAAGAGTTAAACTGTTTCAGCACCCTAGACAGTGACTTCCGTTCCCAATATACGTGAACGTGTAAAAAAAAAAAAAGTTCTGACTTACCGATAACTCCCGGCTTCTTCCTCCAGTCTGACCTCCCGGGATGACAATTCAGTCCAAGTGACAGCTGCAGCCAATCACAGGCCAAGCACAGGCTGCAGCGGTCACATGGACTGCCGCGTCATCCAGGGAGGTGGGGCCAGATGTCAAGAGAGGCACGTCACCAAGGACGCGTCACCAATGACGCGTCACCAAGGCAATGGCCGGGAAGTTTTCGGTAAGTACGAACCTCATTTTTTTTTTTTTAACAGGTTGCTCGATATGGTGATCGGAATTCACTGTCGAGGGTGCTGAAAGAGTTACTGCCGATCAGTTAACTCTTTCAGCACCCTGGACAGTGGTGACTGACGTCGACTAGCCTCATCTCTATAATGGCGGCTGAGCGAAAATCACGCAGCCGCGCATCATACACGGATGACACACGGAGCTGTCAAGTGGTTTTTGCGTCCGCAAAAACGCCACGCTCGTGTGAATCCAGCCTTAGAATGGAGCTAAGTATCGGCATTTAACTACAGGTGATATACATCAGACGAAATGTGGCTAAATACAGTAGTGGGGGTCCCAAACTAAAGTCTCGGCCACAAGTGGGTCCCAGCCTCAGAAAATTATGGAACTACTGCTTTAAGGGGTATTCTCATCATCTACAGGATAGGTCACGAAAACATGATTACAGAACGGGACAGTTGTCCGGCAGTGAGGCAGGGACTCCTAGCATCGTACATAACTATGATGCTAGGAGCCCGGCTCCCTGCACTGTGTTCGGTCCAGGACTTGCGGCCGAAATACGTCCGTCAATTACGGACGTAATGACCTCGTGTGAATCCAGCCATAGGGGCCTTATCCTTTGTGGAGAGAGCTATAGGGGCATTATACTGTGTGGAGGCAGCTATAGGGGCATTATTATGTGTGGGGGCAGCTATAGGGGCATTATACTGTGTTGTGGCATTATACAGTATGGGGGCAGCTATAGGGCATTATACTGTGTGGGGGCAACTATGGGGGCAACTATGGGGGCATTACACTGTGTGGGGCAGCTATGGGAGCATAATTCTGTGTAGGGGCAGCTATGGGGCAATAAACTGCGTGTGGGTCAGCTATACGGGTATTATGCTGTGTGGGGGCAGCAATAGGGGCATTAGCCTGTGTGGGGGGAGCTATGAGGTCATTATACTGTGTGGCGGAAGCTTTACGGGCATTATACTATGTTGGGAGGCACTATAGGGGCATTATACTGTGTGGGGCAGCTATAGGGTCATTACACAGTGTGGGGGCAGTTATAGGGGCATTATCCTTTGTGGGGGTAACTATAAGGGCATTATACTGTGTGGGGGGCACTAAGGGTGTCATTATTTTACTGTGTGGGTGGCCCATTGCGTATGGGCCCACTCAGATGTCTTTTACCCCCTGTGCTAAACCGCTAGCTACGTCTCGGATGGCCACATGACTCACCATCAGGAGCCATAGTTGGGCATCAGCGACGCACAGCAGCAGGATACCTTGAGCCCGCCCCATCTCCCGCCAGCAGAATTGTTGTTGTTTTTAATGTTGCAGGGACTTATTTTTCGAATGGAGCTAAGTATCGGCATTTAACTACAGATGATATACATCAGACGAAATGTGGCTAAATACAGTAGTGGGGGTCCCAAACTAAAGTCTCGGCCAAAAGTGGGTCCCAGCCTCAGAAAATTATGGAACTACTGCTTTAAGGGGTATTCTCATCATCTACAGGATAGGTCACGAAAGCCTGATAGGTGAGGGTCCCAGAGGTGGGACTTGCTTCTCTCAGTAGAATGGGGGTCCTGTGACCCATGATCGCTAATTCACATCGGCAGCTCTCCCCTAGACTGCAATAGAAAAAGACAAATGTATATGATTGGAATTCCCCTTTAATGTAATAATTTGGGCAAGCTGCACCCAGATACTTCTAGATTTATTCCAATTTGCCCATATCATATCTACTGTGTTTTACATCAAATATCCAATTTAAAACGTTTTCACATAGGATGATCACATAACATCCCACTGCTGGGACCCCTCAATCAGCTGTTATCCCTGGAAGAACTACTTTGTAGGGGTAGCAGTACACTATGATTAATAAAATCTACAGACGCCCAATAATTTCTGTGTTCTCCAGTGGTCCTCTAGCAGAAAGTTGTCTTTGATGCACCTAATAAAGCACTTGAATAGATTATATGTATACCTGCCTGTCCCTTTAAATATAGGTGTTCATAAAAATCATCTTAATTTTAGTTTAATTTTGTATATATTATAGCGTCAGTGTATTCAGGGGAATGATGTCTATGGCTTTGGTTTGAAATTGCCACCCACACCCCGGGTCTTGCTACTTTTTCCTCATGAAAGAAAAAAAGTCAATTTAAAATATAAAAAATAAATAAACCATCTAAATGCTGGGTGATTTTTGAATATTAAAGTGATGTCATCGGTGTCAGATCATTTCTCATACTCTGGAGATTTGTTAAATATTTGTTTTAATATACGTGTTGGAAATTGTATTTTATTCATCTGGTCTTCTCATTTCCACTGACTTGCAAGTAACTAAACCTTCAGTAGAGTATTTTCCATGGAAAAGCTGTAAAGTGTGCAGCCTTTCACTGCTCGGATTGTGTCGTGAGCGGCCTTTCTTCCAGCAGATAATGGCTGGCAGTGGTACACAGAGGAGAGGTTGTGTGCCGTACTTATGAATTGAGTCATTGTTTGTTGGGATTCTTGCATTTTTCCTGGAGAGCTTGAATCAGGGTGTAAAACAAGCACCTTATGTGTTCTACTACTTCAGTTTCAAGCAAGAGGAGAAAAAATAACATTGTAATAAAAATAAGAGCGTTCACTGATCCTATCACAGCAAAGTCACCGGGGGACTGTGTGCAGCTTTATAGACTTACCTCATCCTAATTACCCTTTCATAATATTTCTTAAATTGTTTTTATTATTTTAATTCAATAGGATACGTCATGCACGTGTAAAATGGATATGTTTTGGCTCAGTTAGGACTTGGGTAGTTAAATTTAGGGTCAGAAAGGAGTATAATTGACTTAATTCATTTAGAATGTGTTCAGCCAGTTTTTCCAAATAGCCAATGCTGACAGTAATTAAGCGGATGGATAGGCGTAAAAATGACACTATTTCCTTGGCTTACAGAATGTCACAAATGGCTCTAGTTTATATGCAAAAACAAAACTTTGCTTGCATTATTACAAAACCTGATCAGACTCAGGGTATGTGCACACACACTAATTACGTCCGTAATTGACGGACGTATTTCGGCCGCAAGTACCGGACCGAACACAGTGCAGGGAGCCGGGCTCCTAGCATCATAGTTATATACGATGCTAGGAGTCCCTGCCTCGCTGCAGGACAACTGTCCCGTACTGTAATCATGTTTTCAGTACGGGAGAGTTGTCCTGCAGCGAGGCAGGGACTCCTAGCGTCGTACATAAGTATGATGCTAGGAGCCCGGCTCCCTGCACTGTGTTCGGTCCGGGACTTGCGGCAGAAATACGTCCGTCAATTACGGACGTAATTAGTGTGTGTGCACATACCCTAATGTTCCAACTGTCCACACAACCTGCCCTGTTTTAACCCCTTCCCATCGTAAACAATTTTCAGATTTTCATTTTAATTTTTTCCTTCCCATCTTCCAAAAGCCATAACATTTTCATTTTTCCATAAATATAGTCCTGTAAGGGCTTGATTTTTGCGGGACGAGTTGTAGTTTTTCGTAGCACTATTTATTGTGCCATATAATGTACTAGGAAACGGGAAAGAAATTATTTATGGGGTAGAAAATGAAAAAAACAACGATTCCTCCATTGTTTTTTATGCCACTCGCGATTTTTTTACGCCTCTTTTTGGAGCTGTTTTTCTATAGGGTCTATGAAAAACGGCTCCAAGAACATCTCAAAAAGTGACATGCACCTCTTTTTCGCGGCCGTTTTTCAAAACAGCCACGCAAAAAAAGGCCCGTCGTTACAGAACGCAGTTTTTCCCATTGAAATCAATGGGCAGAGGTTTGGAGGCGTTCTGCTTCCGACTTTTCGGCCATTTTTCAGGCCGTTTACAGCCCGAAAAACGGCAGAAAATAAGCCATGTGAACATACCCTTACAGTTGTGGAGCAGTAGAAATTAAAGCATTTTGTAATATGTAGGGTTTTGTCTTGGTTTTTTTGTGCCGTCTTCCCCTTTAGGTCCTCTGGTCCTAAAGGCTTATAGAGTATTCCCATTAGCAAGTGATGCAGGGTTTCTGATGGAGCCACCGTGTGCAGTAACTATTGAGTTGTAGCTGAAGCAAGAAAAAGGGTAAAGAGGAGAAATCATTGGCAGATTCTCATTTTATTAACAATTCAGTGAAATCCTCAATTGTGGCTTCTGCCTGGAACTCAGTGGTCTTCACATAGTACTGTGCAAAAGTCAAAGTATAGGCCATAAGTCATAATTGTCTTTAGTTAATAAAAGGGGTATTCCCAACTCAAGCATATTCCGGAACCCTTTAGGCTTTATTCACACGGACGTGTCCGTTTTGCGAGCGCAAAAAACGCTGCGTTTTGCGCGTGCAAAAGGTCCGTGTGGCATCAGCATATGGTGCGTGGCTGCGTGATTTTCCCGCAGCCGGCATCATCATGACACCATGGTTTTATGTTTACAAACAGAAAAGCACGAGGTGCTTTTCTGTTTTCATTCATTTATTTTACTACTGTAGCGCGCATCACGCGCGGCACCCGGAAGTGCTTCCATGTGCTGTGCGTGATTTGCACGCACCTATTGACTTCAAGTCAAGTATAGGACATGTCGTGAGTTTCACGCAGCGCACATACGCTGCGTGAAATTCACTGACAGTCTGAACGGCCCCATTCACTAACATAGCTCCGTGCGACGCGCGCACGGACGTATAACACGTTCGTGTGAATAAGGCCTTAAGAAAATGTTGTGTATTTTTCAGTTTATCGAAAAATATGATAAAATATCAAATCTATTAGTATTTGTCCTCACTTTCCTTTTGTGCACTATTGTCACCTCAATGGTATGTGGCATTAGCACTGCTTATCCACCATGGAGTTAAAAAAAAAAAACGTCTGCGTATTTTGTAAAAATGACTGTGGCTTCATGGTACAGAGCTGTAAGCACTCTTGTGTGCTGCTGTATCGTGCTCCATATGGCGCCATATTACAGATATTCTCTCCTTGATACAATGCTACTTAGGGAGAATATGTCCAAAAAAGGGTGTCCGATGGAGCATGCAACTATTTTTTCCTTTTCATTTCATACGGAATCTGAAGGAAAAATCCTCCATGTACAGTCACTGAGAACTGTGGTAAGAGGCTTCAGAGTAAAGCGAAGTCCAAGGGGTGGAGAGGGAAAAGGTGAAGATGGTGGAAAACAGAACTGGTGTGACAGATCCCTGAGTGGTCAAAACATTCAGAGGAAGGAGGCCCTGGAGATCACCTGAAGCAGGGCTGTATCTAGTGCTTGAAAAGTCCTCATAGCAAAAGTCGCCTCCTGGGGTGCATGCCCGCAGTTGACTTATTATATATATATATATATATATATATATATATATATAACCTGCTATATGTAGATTTGAACGCTGCTTCTGTGAGTTAGCTGCCTGGTCTTGTGGGGCTCATTATCCTCGGAAGGAAGGAAAACCATGTTCTGGTGAAGGAGAGGACGCGGGGCTTCAATACTCTGGCTTTTGGCTTAAAAAACTGCATTAAAGCTGCAAAGTGTCTACTGAGTGTGACGGAAAGGCATATTCATCTCTATTTTTGGATCTAGTTCTAGTTCTAGGAGAAAAAAAAGTGCATGCAAAAACTGCACAGCATTAACAAGACCTATAAATATATTATTTAAAAGCAAAAGCAGAATAAAAGAATCCACTATGGATCAGATTTTCACAGGACCTAAAAGCACAGCATAGATTTTTGAAGTCCAGTAAAATAATAAAACTCTGTGACTATTGCACAAATTCAAAATAGCCACATGCACCTTTTTAGCGAATAATGAAATAGAAGTCGCAACGCTCCTGTGTATCCCCAACCTTAGAGGGTTAAAAGAAATATGGTGCACGACCGCCTCTGTACAGCTATTGAGTACTTTAAATCACGCAGATGGCTTGTAGAATGGTCCACACATAATTAAATACCCCCACCCTCCTGATTTTCAGCATTGGATATCTCCAGTGTTTAGTCCTCTCCCAATTATCTGCACACAGTCCACATGGCTTGGCAGGATGATCACTACTAGTGAGCGCTCTGGTAGCTACAGTGTTAGCTCAGACATTCCAATGTTGTGAGGCAGCAGTGTCAGGGCTGGTCACCCAGCCCAGCAATTATTGAGGCAGTAACACACCAAGGCTGAACTCCCATTCACAACACAAGGGATACTATGGCTTGTGACCAGCAGTGCAGAATTGTGAGGCTGCCTTCACCCCAAGATCACACATGCATGCAGACCATGTACTCTGTATAGCCCCAGGGTAAGAGACGCTGCAGTATATTGCTGAATCATTAATCATAAGCGCGCTGTCCTTGTACTTTACACAATTTACTCTCAATCCTTTATTCTTACTACTCGTGCAGAATTTTACTAATAAAACTACATTGTAATTTTCAGGCTGGAAAAGATACAGCTATGATTGTGGTTCTAATAATATTATTTATTATTATAATTACTGTTATGTAATTGAGCTTTGATTATTTTTTTTTCTTACAATATTAAGTATTGCACAGCAGCAAGTTTGTTTTAATTCCTCCATAATAATTTGGATTTGCGGATCCGTCCTAATTTTTGGCAACTTCTGTAAAAGCCATTGTGAGACTCCAACAAAGTATATAGTCAGTGGATATCAAATGGTTTATCTTTCAAGAGCCTGTGCCAAAATTAGAAGGAAGCATATGATATTTTTAATGCAAAACAGGTGTCTCGAAGCAGACTCATTAAAATAGAGCTAGGGAGATTTAGGGTCTATTCAGACGTTACAGTTTCGATGTGGTGAAAACTGCATCAACAAATCACATCTAGAAATTGGATGTATTTTTCCCGCAATTTGGTGCGGTTTTTACAGCAAGCGGCTTTCGGATGCGGTTTTTCTCGCGCCTCAGCATCTGGATGGACCCTTGTAAAGCACAGCAAAGAATATAGTGAGCAGCGGCCTGTCACCTTCTGTTTTGTTTTACTATTGTGCTTATCAGGGTATGACATGACACTTATTTTTTTGTTGCAGTTTTGTCTCGTTTTTTTTTTTTAATTTTCGCCACGGTTTTGATGCAATTATGAAAATTGCTGCAGGAAAAAAAGAGAAATGAGTCATGTAGAAGTAAACATACTGAAGGAGATTTAGTAAGCAAAACACGCCAGAAATCTGGCACAAATTTCGTTCAAAATCATGCTATGGGTCAAATTTATAAGATGTTTTTGCGCCTTCCTCGACCGTCTATAAAAATGGGCGTTCTTAAAATGAACCAGATTTATTAACGGCGTGCTCCATTTGTTTGGCACTAAATATTGGCGTAAAATAGGCCAACCAAGAGGTGGAGTAAAGAAGCGAAAAGTGTCTAACATGTCTAGCAAGAGACGCCAATTGTATTAGGGCAAAGTCACGCGTGGCATATAGTTCCGTAGCGGAAATGTACATCATGTATTCCTATGGGTGGAAACCAAATCTGCAACACATACATGGTTTACATTTCAGTGAGGAATTTTTCGGCTGTGGAAATACTTTCCGCAGTATTTTCTGTATGTATTGCGGATTTACATCATAGACTTCAATGCTGTGTTAAATTCTGCACTGAAATCCGCAGTCATTTTGCCACAAAATCTTCAAAGGTAATTCCGCTGCGGATTTTGTAGCGTTTATATACGCCACCTGTGACTGCACCCTTACACAGCATGCGCCACTGTGGTATGGCACAGTTTCTGCCTGTCATTTTCTAGTTTTATGCTGTGTAGTAGTAGTAAATCTGCCCCAATGTGTAACAAGGCCTTTGCTGGTTGGCACTGCTCTTCTAAGTTTACTAAGGGAAGGTGAATAAAGACTAGTCTGTTCACAACAATGACTTTAAATGCATTAATGTTACACCCATTGAACAAATTGTCGCTTCCACCCCTAATAGATTTGCTAAACTTAGACAACGGGAACATTTTTGGATCTATAAGCTGTCATGCTTAGGGTATGTTCACATGGACGTTTTTCAGGCCGTAAACGCCCAAAAAACCGGAAAGCAGAACACCTCCAAACATCTGCCCATTGATTTCAATGGGAATAACGGCGTTCTGCTCTGACGGGCCGATTTTTTTACTCGGCCGTTTTAAAAAAAGACGGCCGCTTAAAAAAACGGCCTCGAAAATGAAGTGCAGGTGACTTCTTGGGACGTTTTTAGAGCCGTTTTTCATAGACGCTATAGAAAACAGCTCCAAAAACGGGTGTAAAAAACACTGCAGGAATCGTGAGTGGCTTAAAAAACGTCTGAAAATCAGGAGCTGTTTTCCCTTGAAAACAGCTCCGTATTTTCAGACGTATTTGACTTAGCATGTGAACATACCCTTACAGCCACATGGTCTCAACGAGTATATAGAGACATCACTGTGAAGTATACCCCAACCTCTCTACTTATGTGTGGGTTTTACTCTATTGCATATACCCATTTATGTTTTTATTATATATGTATATACTACGTTTTATATATATATATATACCGCTTATGTAATGTAATTTTCTACATTACGGTTCACTCACTATTTAATTTGATTCAATTAAGTTTTATATATATATATATATATATATATACACATCTAATGTAATCTTATATATGATCGGCAAGGATGTGGTGTCTGAGGCACAGTTGAGAGTACACCACGTGTTTTCCGAAGAAGTTGCACAGTTAGCTCCGCCCACAGCCCGACCTGCAAGAAGCCTGTGAGGAAGGAGATGTGATCCGAGTGACGGCCGTGCATTGTGCCGCTCACTCGCTCTCTTCTCCTCCTCGAAGTGCATGGGAGGAGGAGGAGAGTATTTTGTTGCTCCCTGTACGAGCTGAATACCTAATCCCCGGCCACAGCTTCGGCCGAAGCTGTGGCCGGGGATTCCGCTCCAGGAGAAGTCCCTGACTTCACTGTCCATATATGGACAGTGTTGTCAGGGACTTCTCCAGGAGCGGTCCCCTACTCCTGAATCGGAATCCCCGGCACTGTGGCTGGAGATTCTGATCCAGAAGTCGTCCCTGACTTCACTTTACTTTCATCTGAAAACAGGACTTTGGACCACTGAGCAGCAGACCAGTCCTTGTAAAGGCTTAGGAAACCTTTGCAGGTGTTTTGTGTTGATTAGCTGATTAGAGTATGACACCACAAGTCTACAATCTTCAACTTTTACCCAATATTCTAATTTTCGGAGACACTAAATTTTGGGTTTTCATTAACTGTTACCATAATCATTGACATTAAAATAAAAATAAAAATGCTGGAAATAGATCTCTCTGTGTGTAATGAATGGAAATAATGAGTTTCACTTTTTGAATTGAATTACTGAAATTAACTTTTTGATGATATTCTAATTGATTGAGAAGGACTAGTATGCCCCTTTTAAACTGTTTTGTTTTATACTCCTTTGATTGGCTTATGTAACTGCCACTCATGACATCAGTTATGTCTGTTTGGCGTTTTTTTTGTGTTTATAAACCACACTGTTTTTTATGTATATGGTCGAATGAAGACACCTGTCCGGTGTTCGGTGTTGAATGGCGTCACCTTAAAACCTCATTAAAATGTTAGGGATCTGCCAGGTACTTCATCTAGGTATACTCCTGGGATTAATCAATCCACACCTGAGGCCAGACCTGTTCGACTGACACCATCTCCCACCAACCAGGGTGGCAGGCTCAGGAGTGGGAGAGCCTATCGCGGCCTGGTCTGTCGGAGTTAGCTCCGCCCCCTGTCCTTTATTACCTGCCCTGTTCTCTCCCTTAGTGCTTGTAATTCTTTTGGATTCCTGGCCCCACTGCTGCTTGCTCCAGCCTGCTTCTGCCGTGCTTCTGCCTTGCTGCAGTTCTGCTTGACCTGCTTTGCTTTGCCCCTGGCTTGCTTCTGTCTCCGTGCCCGCTTGGGTGTACTCACTTCGTCCTGGTCCTGACTTTCGTTCGCCGCTCCGTTTCCTTGTGGCGTTCCGTGGCTACCGCCCCTTCCCTTGCGTGTTCCCTGTTTGTTTTCCTGTGCACTTAGACAGCGTAGGGACCGCCGCCCAGTTGTACCTCGTCGCCTAGGGCGGGTCGTTGCAAGTAGGCAGGGACAGGGCGGTGGGTAGATTAGGGCTCACTTTCCCTTCACCTCCTTTCTGCCATTACATAATTACAAGCCCCTCACCTCTAGAACCCGACCTCAAGTTACCTGACCGGTTCTCAGGGGACCGTAAGACGTTTCTCTCCTTCCGGGAGAGTTGCAGACTGTATTTCCGCCTAAAGCCCCACTCCTCAGGTTCCGAGAACCAGCGGGTGGGTATCATCATATCCCGACTCCAGGAAGGGCCCCAAGAGTGGGCCTTCTCCTTGGCTCCTGACGCCCCTGAACTTTCCTCTGTTGATCGTTTTTTCTCTGCCCTCGGACTCATTTACGACGAGACTGACAGGACTGCTTTAGCCGAGAGTCAGCTGGTGACCTTACGTCAGGGTAGGAGACCGGTTCAGAAAAACTGTTCTGATTTTAGGAAGTGGTGCGTAGCTTCTCAGTGGAACGATCCGGCCCTAAGGTGCCAGTTTAGGATAGGATTATCTGACGCCCTGAAGGATCTGCTGGTTAGCTACCCCTCGTCTGACTCCCTTGACCAGGTTATGGCCCTAGCAGTACGACTTGACCGACGTCTCAGGGAACGTCAGCTAGAACGCTTCAGTGTGCTCCCCTCTGACTTTTCTGCGATCCCCCCGAGGTCCCGTCTCCTCGCCCCTCCACGGAGGACTCGGAGGTACCTATGCAACTCGGGGCCTCCATGTCCCCTCGACAACGTAGGGAGTTTCGCAGAATGAATGGTCTCTGCTTCTACTGTGGGGACGACAAGCATCTACTGAACACCTGTCCCAGGCGCAAGAATAAGAAGCCGGAAAACTTCCGCGCCTAAGTGATCATCGGGGAGGTCACTTGGGCGCACAGGTATTTCCCGTTAATGTGAAACGCAATAAAATTTTGCTTCCCTTTCAGGTCTCGTTTGCTGGCCGGTCTGCCACGGGCAGTGCTTTCGTGGATTCTGGCTCATCTGCTAATATCATGTCTGTGGAATTTGCTATGTCTCTAAAGATGCCTTGTATTGATTTACCTTATCCTATCCCTGTAGTAGGAATCGACTCAACTCCCCTTGCTAATGGTTATTTTACTCAGCATACTCCTGTTTTTGAACTCCTGGTTGGCTCCATGCATTTGGAGCAGTGCTCTGTACTGGTGATGCAGGGATTATCGTCTGATCTGGTTTTAGGCCTTCCCTGGTTGCAGTTGCATAATCCCACGTTTGATTGGAATACTGGGGATCTCACCAAATGGGGTAATGAATGTCTTATGTCATGTCTTTCTGTTAACTCTATTTCTCCCCGGGAGGAGGTAAACACGCTTCCTGAGTTTGTTCAGGACTTCGCCGATGTGTTTTCTAAGGAGGCCTCCGAGGTGTTGCCCCCCCATAGAGATTACGATTGCGCTATCGATTTGGTGCCTGGTGCCAAGCTTCCTAAGGGTAGGATATTTAATCTTTCATGTCCTGAACGTGAAGCTATGAGGGTGTATATCCAAGAATGCCTGGCCAAGGGTTTCATTCGCCCCTCGACTTCTCCTGTAGGTGCTGGCTTCTTCTTCGTGGGGAAGAAGGATGGTGGTCTTAGGCCGTGCATTGATTATCGTAACCTGAATAAGGTCACCGTAAGGAACCAGTACCCACTTCCTTTGATTCCGGATCTTTTTAATCAGGTTCAGGGAGCCCAATGGTTTTCTAAGTTCGATCTACGGGGGGCATATAACCTTATCCGCATCAAAGAGGGGGATGAGTAGAAAACTGCGTTCAACACACCCGAGGGTCATTTCGAATACCTGGTCATGCCCTTTGGGTTGTGTAATGCCCCTGCTGTCTTCCAGAATTTTATTAATGAAATCCTGAGAGAGTACCTGGGTAATTTTCTTGTTGTGTACCTTGATGACATACTGGTGTTTTCCAAGGACTGGTCCTCCCACGTGGAGCATGTCAGGAAGGTGCTCCAGGTCCTTCGGGAGAATAATCTGTTTGCTAAGACTGAAAAATGTGTCTTTGGGGTACAGGAGATACCATTTTTAGGGCAAATCCTCACTCCTCATGAATTCCGCATGGACCCTGCCAAGGTTCAGGCTGTGGCGGAATGGGTCCAACCTGCCTCCCTTAAGGCGTTACAGTGTTTTTTAGGGTTCGCCAACTATTACAGGAGATTTATTGCCAACTTCTCGGTCGTCGCTAAGCCTCTTACGGACCTTACCCGCAAGGGTGCTGATGTCCTCCATTGGCCCCCTGAGGCCGTCCAGGCCTTTGAGACTCTCAAGAAGTGCTTTATCTCGGCCCCCGTGCTGATTCAGCCCAACCAAGAGGAGCCATTTATTGTGGAGGTTGACGCTTCCGAGGTGGGAGTGGGGGCCGTCTTGTCCCAGGGTACCAGCTCCCTCACCCATCTCCGCCCCTGTGCTTACTTCTCTAGGAAGTTTTTGCCCACGGAGAGTAACTATGATATTGGCAACCGCGAACTTCTAGCCATTAAATGGGCTTTTGAGGAGTGGCGGCACTTCCTGGAGGGGGCCAGACACCAGGTAACGGTCCTTACGGATCACAAGAATCTGGTTTTCCTAGAATCGGCCCGGAGGCTTAATCCTAGACAAGCTCGGTGGGCACTATTCTTTACCAGATTTAATTTCTTGGTTACCTATAGGGCTGGGTCCAAGAATATTAAGGCTGATGCTCTGTCACGTAGTTTCATGGCCAATCCTCCTTCCGAGAAGGATCCTGCTTGTATTTTACCCCCTGGTATAATCGTCTCTGCCACGGATTCTGATTTAGCTTCTGATATCGCGGCTGATCAGGGTGCAGCTCCCGGGAACGTCCCTGGGGACAAACTGTTTGTTCCCCTGCAATACCGGCTGAGGGTACTCCGGGAAAACCATGACTCCGCTCTATCTGGTCATCCTGGCATCTTGGGCACCAAACACCTCATTACCAGAAACTATTGGTGGCCTGGGTTGCCTAAAGACGTTAGGGCTTACGTCGCCGCTTGTGAGGTTTGCGCTAGGTCCAAAACCCCTAGGTCCCGACTTGCGGGCCTACTACGTTCCTTGCCCATTCCCCAGAGACCTTGGACCCATATCTCCATGGATTTTATCACCGATTTGCCTCCATCTCAGGGCAAGTCGGTGGTGTGGGTGGTAGTCGACCGCTTCAGCAAGATGTGCCACTTTGTGCCCCTTAAGAAGCTACCTAACGCCAAGACGTTAGCTTCTTTGTTTGTGAAACACATCCTGCGTCTCCATGGGGCCCCAGTCAATATCGTTTCTGACAGAGGGGTACAATTTGTTTCCTTATTTTGGAGAGCTTTTTGTAAAAAGTTGGAGATTGATCTGTCCTTCTCCTCCGCCTTCCATCCCGAAACTAATGGCCAAACGGAAAGGACCAACCAATCCCTGGAACAATATTTAAGGTGTTTCATCTCTGACTGTCAATTCGATTGGGTCTCATTCCTTCCCCTTGCTGAATTTTCCCTGAATAACCGGGTCAGTAACTCGTCAGGGGTCTCCCCGTTTTTCTGTAATTTCGGGTTTAACCCAAGGTTCTCCTCCGTCTCCCCTGGTTGTTCCAATAATCCTGAGGTAGAGGATGTTCATCGGGAACTGTGCACTGTCTGGGCCCAGGTTCAGAAGAACCTAGAGGCGTCCCAGAGCGCACAAAAGATTCAGGCGGATAGTAGACGTTCTGCTAACCCCCGGTTTGTCGTCGGGGATTTGGTCTGGTTGTCGTCCAGGAACTTGCGCCTTAAGGTCCCGTCCAGGAAGTTTGCGCCCCGATTTATTGGACCTTATAAGATCATTGAAGTATATCATGAACTGAACACGGTCGTGTGCATGAGGCCTTAGACAGCATAAACTTAGACCAGGCAGTCTGAAGGCGTGCCAAATTTATCACAGTGGCGCATCCTGTATGATATATTTAGCACATGCTACTAGATGTGTTAGGCACGTTTCTTTTCCTTATACCAACTCTTGGTTGGCTTAGTTTTCATTTGGTGCATTTACACCGGGCCATTTTTTCTATACACTTTAAGGGTAGGAACACACACAGCATGTTCAAGGCGGATATGCTGCGTCAAGCTGCACAGTGTATCCGCCCTGAACACCACAGAGAATGGTGCACGAAAAACCGCACCGCATTGTGGTGCATTTTTTTTGGGCACAATTTCCCCTACGGAAAGCAGCACCTCTCTTCTGTGCGTAGTCTGGCCTCCTGGGATGACGTTGCAGACCATGTGACCTCTGCAGCCTTTGATTGTCTTGGCTGCAGCAGTCCCATTGGATGAAACATCATCCCAGGAGGCCATACTATGAGAAGAAGCGGTGAACTCTGGGTAAGGATCTTTTTTTTTTTTTTCTTGTGACTTTTTGCAGGTGGAATCGCTGTGATTCCCCACAAATGTCGCAACACATTTGTTTGCGAGTTTAAGCAACCCATTGAATTCAATTGGGAAAACCCACAACACAAGAGCAGCGATTCCGCAGCGTTAATTGGCATGCTGCGGCTGATAAAACCGCACCGCAGGTCAATTTATGTGCGTTTTTTTTTTCTGCTGTGTGGGGATGAGATTTGTTGAAATCTCACCCACATTGCTGGTACTATAATACTCTGTGGATTTTCCACAATGAAATCCATTGCAGAAAATCTGCAGTGTTTACGCCTTGTGTGTTCCTGTCCTAAAAGTGTCTAGTGAGGCGTAAACATCTGTTCTTATATTGGTCTAAAATAAAATGTGCCAAAATTTGGTGCATTTTTTGACACCATAGTAAATCTGCCATATTGTACTTAAAGGGGAACTGTCCTTAGTTTAGTAATGCCCTATCTCCTACCTAATATAATAGTGAAAACTGTGGCCCAAAACATTTATTATTTTAAAAGTTATGAGCTTATTTCTAAATATGTAAATTAGCCTTTATTAGACAAGTGGGTGTAAACAGCAGCGACTCTCCTGAGGTGGAGCTACTTCACAGCCTCTGACGCTGTCCTATCAGCATGAAGCTGCTTCACACAGTGTGAGAGACTGAGACTGGAGGGAAGGGGATCACTTAAAACAGTCATGTATTGGGCTGTGGAACACCTAGAATAGCGGTTCTGTTGGCATATGAAAGAGATTCTAATCTTTCATATGACACCAGAATCACAGTTCACAGTGACAAAACGCGGTGACAACGCTCTCCAGCTGTAATCAGGTCTGTGGCCGGCTCCATAGCTATTGCGCATGTCCTGGAGCTGTCCACAGATCTGAATACAGATGGAGAGTTGGCCGGGTCAGGAGCCACGGCACATTCGCTGCTGGCGCACTCCTGAGATCTGGACCATCCTCTATAATAGAAGGGGAAAACGGCACAGGCACAGCAGACTGCACGGGGGTGAGGTGGGGGCAGATTGTAGAGGGGGGGTTGAAATGGTGGATAACCAGTGGGATAAAACGGTGTAGGTGCAAACAAAGATTGTGAGGAGAACGAGATAAGATTGTCTCAATCATGCTTACAATGCCTGGTTGAGACGAGGGGTCAGCATGGTTTACTCCCGAGACTGTTAGTACTATAGTGTATCTAGCAGCATCGGGAGTGAGCACGGAGTAGGCAGCACAGTTTGGTTGACAAAGTGTGTACTGCCCACATTTGCTCAAACTCAGATGAACGTGTTGCAAGGAAAAAGGATGAAAAAATACACTTCTGGGGGTAATATATTGGATTGGATGGCATGATAGGCTTACATTTTAATGTTTATTAAATCTAAGGAAATAAAAATAAAGGCTTTAGGTTTCAATAACCCTTTACATGGATCCGTGGGAAGTCTAACGCTATTTAAGTGTTCAGTTATAACTTGTACTTCATGCTGAACACATAAATGGATAATATTTAAGGATGCCCTGTTCTTCAGCAGGAATTTTAAATCTTCACTGCTTTGTGCAACCTCATGCAAACATATGTGTTTTTCATACGTTTCGAAAACCCCTTTAAAGGGGTTATCCGGGGACCAAAAATTGCATTGCAATAATATATTTATGTGAAACTAAGTAACTTACTAATGTACTTCAAATTCTGTACTAAATGGTGCAGTTCAAATTGCTGAATTGTTCCCGGAAGTCCTGGAGCTTTCCTAATAATGATGACGCTCAAACACGTACCCGCGTGACTGAGGACTTGCTTCATGTGCTGTTCGTGAACGTGACCGTAAGGATATGTCACACTGACTATTGCTTGGGTCCCGAGCAGAGAATCAGCTAGCGCTTTGCTACGGACTCCAGCACTGCTCCCGACGTCCAAATTTGGTCAATTTAGCGGTTCCCTATCACTGGAGTTCCCGAGCAGATTATCAGCTGATGCTCAATGACATCGGCAGCACTACTGGAGTCCCCGAGCAGTAGTTATATATATATATATATATATATATATATATATATGGTCCAAAAATCAGGCAGCACTCCAAGGTATAAGCAAGGTAGAAAAAGGTGCTTTATTGGTCCATACAAAACACGACGTTTCAGCTCAATACAGGAGCCTTTTTCATGTGATCAGATTCATGTCATGACCACACATATATAGGAGAACCAATATTATAAAAAAGTAGTGCCAATAAAGTGCAACCACACTGTCGCTCCACTCACTAGGTTGACCTCCAAACCCATACTTTTATAAAATACAGCACAAGAAGAGCGGCACTCCAACTGGCTTAGTCAAATAGTAAATATTTATTCGCTCAGTGAGAAGGTGACGTTTCGACTCTAACATAGAGTCATCTTGAGGCTATGTTTTGACCCTATGGTAGAGTCGAAACGTCGCCTTCTCAGTTTGGGTGAATAAATATTTACTTTTTGACTAAGCCAGTTGGAGTCCTCTATTATATCTCTCTCTCTCTCTACATAATCTATATATATCTATCTTAGGTTTTTAGCTTTTGGAGATATTCAGTATAAAAAAAAAAACAGGACTATTTAGCAACTAATTTATAACACTCTTCTACATATTTCTCTCCTGTGCAAATACTTTTGATAAGGAAGTTATGCACTTTTATCTGCCATGTGAAATGGGTAGTGTGGGTGGAAAAAGATTTTTATTTGTGAAAAGGTAATAAGTTAGCTGTACATGGTTCTTCCTTATTACGGGAACTTGCAGAGAAAAGGATTTACAAGAACAAAGTAAATATTAGTGAAGTGAAACTCTAGCCCAGGGGTCAGCAACCTATGGCATGTGTGCCACAGCCGGCACTCGAGACATGTTTGCCTGCCACGCGTCCATGCCTGTGTCCAATATCAGATGTATACTTAAAAAAATAAATAAAAATGTACTGTCAAAAATGGAGGTAACATTTTTCTTTTATTCTATTCTGTTTGATTCTGTTAGTCATTGGATTTCTTTATAAAAAAAAAAAAAAAAAAGTGTAGTTTTACATTTCTTTGAGGTTTGAAAAAGTGTAAAATCCTATGTATTTCAATGGGCATACTTTGCCCTTTGACTCCCATTGTAAAAAAAACCCTATGTATAGGAAAGTGCAGCAGACTACGCTTCCCTACACAGCAGGAAAAAAGTGTGCCCAACGCATATGACACAAGTATGCCACAAGAACACTCTTTTGACATATGCTGAGTGCATAGGGTCCTATGGATATGTTCAGCATCTATATCGAATGTATTTAAATAACTAGATGTGTGAACAGACTATTGATACTATACAGTATACGTCTGCTTATGTTTTTTTATGTTTTTTTTGGGGTTCAAGCATATATGTCTGTTGTAGGTAAAACATGGTGTGAATAGCACCTAAGCAATACAATTGCTTTGCAGTCTTTTTGGAAAGTATAATATGCTTCACCAGGTCAATGAAAGAGCAACTGTCAAACTATTAATGGGTTATTCTGAACTTAGACATTTATGGCATACCCACAGGATATGGCAAAAATGTCTGATGGATGCAGCTGCCTTGCCAGGCGGCCGGGTGACCCTCATTCTCAATATAGGTGTGAGGTATTGAGTAAAAAAAACACTTGGCTATTTCAGTATATACTTTAAGCCTAGCTGTACTGTAACAGACTAAGTATTGGCCGAGAGTACAAAACTGCTCGCCCCCACGTCTACAGCTGAACCTTCTCCTCAAGATGTTCAGACCCTATTCTCCCAGTTTAACCCTTTTGCTGCCAGGGGTTTTTGAACATTTTTCACCTCTGGTAGGCAGGACAATTTTCCCACTTTTGACATGTACAAGTAAAACCTACATTACAACATTTAAAAAAAAAATCATACTAAATATGACACCTGGCACTTTATACACACAGGCACCATCATGCAATTTTGTGTCAAGTATTTTTTTTGTAAACAATGCATACAAACGTATATTTGTGGCTAAAAGTGGGACCCAAACAGACAATTTAATGCACCACACATCCTACAAATAAATTTTCAATATGTGCAGAGTTCGTACATACCATTTATGCCTATGTCTTCATGCACATATCTTCATAAAATTACCAGAATTGAAGAGGCCAAAAATCCGGTATGAAATTAAAATGTTAACCCGTTAGTGACCGTCAATAGGCCTTTTCACAGCGGCCACTAACGGGCTCCAGAATAAAACTGTTAAAACTCCCTGTTCGCAGCTACCAGAGGTAGCTGAGAACTTGGGGCATCGCTGCTCGAGCGGGCATGTCGAAATCCGCCTGTTTAACCCCTTAGATGCGGCGCTCAGTAGCGAGCGCCGCTTCTAAGTGGTTTTGGAGAGAGGGAGGGAGCTCCCTCTCTCACCCAGCTGGCACCCTGCTATGAGATTGCAGGGTGCCAGTTTCTTCTATGGCAGCCGGGAGCCTAATAAAGGCCCCCAGGTCTACCTGTCGTGGATGCCTGCTAGACCATGCCTCTGGCATGACCTAGCAGATGCCTTGATATTGTAAACGGACAGGCAGTAATACACTGCAATACAGAAGTATTGCAGTGTATTATAAAAGCGATCGGACGATCGCATAGTGAAGTCCCCTAGTGGGACTAGTAAAACAGTTAAAAAAAAGTGTAATAAAGTTATTAATAAATAAGTGGAAAAAAATGAAGACACCCACTTTTTCCCCTTACAAAATGCTTTATTTATGAAAAAAGGAAAAAAGTTACACATATTTGGTATCACCGTGTCCGTAACGACCCCAACTATAAAGCTATTACATTATTTAACCCGCTCGGCGAACGCTGTAAAAAATAAAACAAAAACCAATGCTAGAATTGCTGTTTTCTGTTCATCCTGCCTTCAAAAAAATTTGATAAAAGTGATCAAAAAGTCACATGTACTCCAAAATGGCACCGAGGTGCAAACCATTAATCAGCCTCAAAAATAAAAAGGCCAGATTATACTTTGCCAAACAATATCTAAAGAAACCAGCCCAGTTCTGGAACAGCATGAAACTAAAATCAACCTGTACCAGAATGATGAGAGGAAGAAAGTATGGAGAAGGCTTGGAACGGCTCATGATCCAAAGCACACAACATCCTCTGTAAAACATGGTGGAGGCAGTGTGATGGCATGGTGGGGGCTGTGTGATGGCATGGGCATGCATGGCTGCCAAAGGCGCTGGGTCACTAGTGTTTATTGATGATATGACTGAAGACAGAAGCAGCCGGATGAATTCTGAAGTGTTCAGGGATTTACTTTCTGCTCCGATTCAACCAAATGCAGCAAGGCTTCACAGTACAGATGGACAATGACCCAAAACATACTGCGAAAGCAACCAGGAGTTTTTTAAAGCAAAGAAGTGGAATATTCTGCAGTGGCCAAGTCAATCCCCAGATCTCAACCCGATCGAGCTGCATTTCACTTGCTTAAAGAGGCTCTGTCACCAGGTTATAAGTGGCCTATCTTCTACATAATGTGATCGGCGCTGTAATGTAGATTACAACAGTGTTTTTTATTTAGAAAACCGATCATTTTTGACGGAGTTATGACCTATTTTAGCTTTATGCTAATGAGTTTCTTAATGGACAACT
Organism: Rhinoderma darwinii; assembly: GCF_050947455.1. NCBI lineage: Eukaryota > Metazoa > Chordata > Amphibia > Anura > Rhinodermatidae > Rhinoderma > Rhinoderma darwinii. The sequence continues at coordinate 50,206,952 of NC_134697.1, read as the reverse complement.
GGGCGTGTTTTACTTTTTGACCAAGTGGGCATTGTGGAGAGAAGTGTATGACGCTGACCAATCAACGTCATACACTTCTCTCCATTAATTTACTTTGTACATAGTAATCTTACTAGATCACTATGTGCACCCACATACACACACACTAACATTACTGAAGTGTCTTGAGTGTTAATAGACATCGCGTCCAACCAGGACGTGATGTCTATTCACAATCCCGACACTTCGGTAACGTTTGTGTGTGACCCACAGCAAGCGTAATCTCGCTGTAAACTGTCATTTACAGCGTAATCTCGCGAGATTACGCTTGCTGTGCTGTAAATCCCACACAAACGTTACTGAAGTCTAGGGATTGTGAATAGACTTCACGTCCTGGCTGGAGGTGATGTCTATTAACTCTCAAGACACTTCAGTAACGTTAGTGTGTGTATGTGGCTGCACATAGTGATCTAGTAAGATCACTATGTGCAAAGTAAATGAATGGAGAGAAGTGTATGACGCTGATTGGTCAGCGTCATACACTTCTCTCCACAGTGCCCTCTTGTCTATTAAGAAAGTCATTAGCATAAAGGTAAAATCGTTCATAACTCCATCAAAAATGATCGGTTTTCTAAATAAAAAAACACTTCTGTGATCTACATTACAGCGCCGATCACATTACGTAAGAGATAGGGCACTTACATCAGCGTTTGGTGATGTCCACGGGTTCCAGACTTCAGGCAGTCATTGCCTTCAAAGGATTCTCTACAAAGTATTAAAAAAACAAAACATTTTATTTATGGTAATGTTAAATTGTCCAATTACTTTTGAGCCCCTGAAATGAGGCGGCTGTGTAGAAAAATGGTTGCAATTCCTAAACGTTTCACAGGATATTTTTGTTCAACCCCTTGAATTAAATCTGAACGTCTAGACCTCAATTGCATCTCAGGTGTTTCATTTCAAATCCAATGTGGTGGCAGCAGAGCCCAAATCATGAAGATTGTGTCACTGTCCAAATAATTCTGGACCTAACTGCATTTTCTTAGAACTCTGCATTGTACCGTTCCTCTGTTATTCCTCCTACAAATGTATGAATAAATTGACAGCTGGGTGCTACCAGTCTGTGTCCCCACACAGACAAAGTCCTATCAGTGCCGACAGACTCACTCTTTGAATGACCGTGCATGCTGGGACTTGTTATGGCAACTTCTCCATGTTTTGCTAACACTAGTTATTACACATAAGGCCATTTACTGTATGACAGAATACACGTGTCACTGCCACACAGGAGCTAGGTCACCTCCGAGTGGGCGCTAAAACCTAAGCCCAGCATGTGAGCAACACTTACATCATATGTGTACAGAAAAGTGCTGTCTTTATGATGTAAGTGTTGCTCACATACTGGGCTCCGGTTTTAGCGCCCACTCTGATGTGAAGTAACTCAGTTGACAGCACTGTAACCGAGCTCCTGTGCGGTAGTGACATACTGCGAATGCGACTATGACAGCTCCCTGGAGAACCGTAGTCGCTGCCCCGTTCTACCACATATTGCTCCACGCATTGCTGGTCTGGCCGAGCAGGAATTACCATTCACCTAGGTGTGACTAAAAGGAGCCGTTCTTGCATTCCCCTCTTCTTAAATGTCTAATACTGAATACCCCAAACATAGAACATAATTAAAACGGTCCATTACTCGCCCCTCTTGTATCCTTATCTTGCATCATCCTTTTTATGATTTCTGATCTTAACCAGTACTCTAATTATATCCAGATCAAATTTGTAATATGTATTTAAATATTGTTGTATTCTTGTTTCATATTTTCTTACTGTCATTGCATAGTTTATTGTGTGATTTATATACAATGAAACCTTAAATAAAAACAAATGTTTAAAAACAAAAAAACCCAAGCCCTTCTCCACTGCTGCGTGCTCCACTATAGAGTATGTGGAAGGAGCAGTGGACAATGCCGCTTATTCGCGCCACACACACCTCCGCACCAGTGAGCGGTATGAGCCAGATACTGTACGCACATAGACTTCCATGCTGCCTGAAGCCCCGCCTTCTTCTGAACGCAACCAATAGCGCAGCTACGCAAGGAGAACCGCTCACCAGAAAGTCTATATCTGCGCTTAGCTTGTGAATCCATGCACTTCCAGATTAAAAACGTAATTCGGATGTCCGCAGCTCCTGTCGGTGTTCCATGCATGGCGCCACGGCCCAGCTGGAAGCTATAATTGAGCGGAGACCAGTGAATTAGAGACCCCAGACCAGACAAAAGACACATTGAGACCCCTGCATTTAAGTCCCATACCACATACACTATTTAAACACACTACACTAGAAACACACACTACACTAGAAACACACGCTGCACATCCTAAAACACAAAATACACACACTACACACACACTTAGGCCTTATTCACACGCACATATTTCACGTCCGGGTTACGTGCATTTAAACAACGGACGTCACACGAACCTATGCAATTCAATGGGGCCAGTGTTTTTCACGCAGCGTGTCCGCTGTGTGAAACTCACTGCATGTCCTATAGTTGTGCGTTTTTTGAACATCATACACCCATTGAAGTCAATGGGTGCGTGAAAATCACGGGCAGCACACGGATGCACATCCGTGTGCTGCCCGTGATTCACGCAACAGTTGCTAAAGAAATGATGAGAAAACGTGTGGTATACGGATGACATACACGCGTAAAAATGCAGACACGCACCCTACACGGATGTCACACGGAACTGCAATGCACGGAAAACGCTGCCTTTTTACGCGCACAAAACGTACACGTTCGTGTAAATAAGGCCTTAGGGTGGATTTACACGAGCGTGTGCGTTTTGCGCACGCAAAAAACGTGGCATTTTGCGTGCGCAAAAGGCACTTAACAGCTCCGTGTGCCATCACCATATGATGCGTGGCTGTGTGCTTTTCGCGCAGCCGCCATGATTGACACACTCTGTTTGGATGTTTGTAAACAGAAAAGCACGTGGTGCTTTTCTGTTTGCAATCATAGTTTTACTGCAGTTGCGCGAATCACGCGTGTCACACAGAAGTTCTTCCGTGTGGTGCGCGTGATTTTCACGCACCCATTGAGTTCAATGGGTGCGTGATGCGCAAAAAACACAGAAATATAGGACCTGTCGTGAGTTTTATGCAGCGGACACATGCTGCGCAAAAAACACTGACAGTCTGCACTGCCCTATAGACTAGCATAGGTCCGTGCGACGTGCGTGAAAAGCACGCGCGTTGCACGGACGTATTACACGTTCGTGTAAATCCGCCCTTAGGGTAAGTTTACATGGGTTGAATTTGTGACCCAGATTCCCCAGAAAATTCCAGCCGAGGTCTGCACCAGATCAAACACGATTTTCATCCAGATTTGCAGCTGCAGAGGATACCGGATTTAAAAAAAATAAAGAAAGTGCCACACTTCCCTCCTCTGGCGCTCCCGTAGCGACGTGTCCCTGCCCCACCGGCTAATCACGGCTTCGCCGGCCTACTAGAATGACGTGTCGTCCCATGTGGTCGCTGCAGCCTGTGAGCCAAGGAGGCCGGCTACAGAGACCAGCTGAGGTAGCCGGGATGCGACCAGATCGCCAGGAGAGGTAGTCTGGTCTTTTTTTATTTTAAAGCAGAAATATTCTTTTTCCTAGCTGTGATTTCAGCTGTGGACGTGCAGCTTTTCTGCATTTGTCATTAATTTCAACCTCCCCATCAAACTTAATGGGGAAAATCTGCAACAAATGCGCAACCATTTTGCTGCATAAACTGACCTGCTGCGGACATAAAAATCAACGCCACAGATCACGTTCTGCTTATTCAATCTCATCCACTTTGCTGCTACTAGAACATGCTGCGGATTTAACGGCAGCAAATCTGGACAGAAAAGCCGCTTCTATTACGTTACCTGTGAGGCCCTGTTCACACTGAGTATTTTGACAAGCTTTTTAGCGCGGAAACCGCTCCGCAAAACTCGTCAAAAACCGTCCGAAAATGCCTCACATTGATTTCAATGGGAGGCGGGGGCGGTTTTCTCCCGCGAGAGGTAAAATCGCCTCGCGGGAGAAAGAAGCGACATGCCCTATCTTCGGCCGTTTACGCCTCTGACCTCCCATTGACATCAATGGGAGGCAGAGACAGCGTATTTCACTGCGTTTTATGCCCGCAGCGCCCAATGGCTGCGGACTAAAAACGCAGCGAAAATCGGCGTGCAGGGAGAGGAATATCTGCCTCAAACTTCCAAACGGAATTTTGAGGCAGAAATTCTGCCTGCAAAATACTCCGTGTGAACATAGCCTTACAATCCTCCTCGTCTGCGGTGCCTGAGTGCAGGATCTTTGGTTATGTGACCATGATGTCCCTAACGTCCAGCACCCTTTCTAAGGGTATGTTCACACGCACTAATTACGGACGTAATTCGGGCGTTTTTACCCCGAATTACGTCCGAAAATAGCGCCTCAATAGCGCTGACAAACATCTGCCCATTGAAAGCAATGGCCAGACGTTTGTCTGTTCACACGAGGCGTAATTTACGCGCCGCTTTCAAATGACGGCGCGTAAATAGACGCCCGCGTCAAAGAAGTGACCTGTCACTTCTTTGGCCGTAATTGGAGCCGTTATTCATTGACTCCAATGAATAGCAGCGCCAATTACGTCCGTATTGGACGCGGCGTTCAAGCGCCTGCACATGCCGTTACGGCTGAAATTACGGGGATGTTTTTAGGCTGAAACATCCCCGTAATTTCATCAGTTACGGACGCCCTCGTGTGAACATACCCTTATAGTTGTGGCTTTGCGCATAACGCGGCGTTTTAGTCGCTTTTAGGGTATGTGCACACACACTAATTACGTCCATAATTTACGGACGTATTTCGGCCGCAAGTTCCGGACCGAACACAGTGCAGGGAGCCGGGCTCCTAGCATCATAGTTATGTACGATGCTAGGAGTCCCTGCCTCGCTGCAGGACAACTGTCCCGTTCTGTAATCATGTTTTCAGTACGTGACAGTTGTCCTGCAGCGAGGCAGGGACTCCTAGCATCGTACATAAGTATGATGCTTGGAGCCCGGCTCCCTGCACTGTGTTCGGTCCGGTACTTGCGGCCGAAATACGTCCGTAAATTATGGACGTAATTAGTGTGTGTGCACATACCCTTGTTTGTGCAAATTGCGGCAAAACGGTGAAATGCCAAAATCTGCACAGATCTGCTACATCTTTTTATTAATGTGTTTCCCCTGCACCGCCTCATGGGCGCACCGTGTAAGAAGCAGTAGTCGGCAGACGAGCGCAGTTTCTTCCAGTCAGTGAGGCGTCTCTGAGGCTGTAGTTCGGGGAAGAGCGCCAAGTGCTCGCCCCTCAGTCAGACACATCACCCGCTGCTCCCCCGCCCTGCCCGGCTCAACATGTGACCTAACACCTTCACCAAGTTCTGAGCCGCGGAGCTGAAAGTCCAGAGGAAGGTTCTGTGGAGCGTGAGACGGAGGAGACAACGGGACGTCCTCCAGGTAACTTCATGTGGCGGGGAAGTGTCCGGTGCTGACGGGGAGGAGGCGCGGGAACCATCACTTGTACTGCTCCGCTGCGTATACAACCTGTGACTGAACTGCATAGAGGGAGAGAAGTGGGGTGTCTGAAGCAACGAGGGGCTCCCATAGAATAATGTCAGAGAAAACCGTGTGTGTGTATATATATATATATATATTATACACACATTTTATGTAGCCACATAATGCCACATCATTCTGCAAGCCTAATAATACTAGAATACATACCTATGGGGTCAATTCACACGTTTGTTGCGGGTTTTCCCCATTGAGTTCAATGGGAGGTAAAATCTGCAACAAAAAGCAGATTTTGCGATTTTTGCGGCGGAAAAGCAGTGATTCCGCCGCAAAAATCGCAACTCAAAAACAACAAATCTTACCCCGAATTCTGTGTTTCTTCACCGGCCGGCCTCCTGGGATGACGTTTTATACCATGTGACCTCTGCAGCGGTCACATGGTATAAAACGTCATCCCAGGAGGCCAAGCTGCAGGATGGAAGAGGGACACGCCGCCATGGCTACGTAAGTATGAAACTTATTTTATTTTACGTGCAGTTTTCTGTAGTGGACATTCCGGATGAAAAACTTCTCCACAATTTGGAGTGGTTTTCGGGCGGTATTCCCTGCGATGCCCAGGACGGATATGCTGTATACTTTTATGCAGCGTATCCACTTTGTGTGAACATACCCATACAGCAAGAGTCGTTGGTCACATCGCCACTAGACGTGACGATATTAAGGACGACACATCACCCACGACTCCATGGTTCATAGACCGTAACAACAACAACAAAAAATCTTCAGCTTACTAACCTAACCGGTGAACACTGCTTTTTTGATCTAGGGCTACACGAGGACAAAGGTCACGCGGCCAAAGATTAATGTGTCACCCTGCTTGCATTGCAGTCAGTGAACGTTAGTGTCGTCACTTTGCTACCCACAAGTTGCCGCAACTGCGACTCCACAATCGTAAGAAATCCAAACCTACAGGACTCCTTTTTGAATGTGGTGTTGTCGAGGCAACTTGTGCAATGTGAACACATTGGGTTTTATTACCTTCTATGCAGCCAGGGCAATAAAACTATTTTTGGCCACGTGACCTATGTCACAGCCAAAGTCTCTATGTAGCCCTAGTAAAAATGGTCCTAGCCTGGATTCACAACATAATGCCCCCATAACTGCCCTCCCCACGTTATAATGCCCCGATAGCTGAATCTTCATAGTATAATACCCACATAACTGACTTCCATGCAGTATAATACCCCTATAGCTGTCCTCACGCTGTATAATGCCCCCAATAGTGCCTGATAATAATAATATACATCCCTAATCCTGTTGAAATGATGAGTGGAGGAGATCCCTCTGCTCCTCTGGTCTGTGCGGCACGGCACAGACCGGCACAATGACGTCCCTGCCTCGCGTCCAGCAATACATAGTGAATGGTAGCGCAGTGACCTTATGTTACAAAACGTTACTGTTATCTACATTGCAGCGCCGATCACATGCAATAGGAGATAGGGATTTGAGAATCTGGTGACAGAGCCTCTTTAAACGGAACCAGTCCTCCACAATATTCTGCCATCACTGAGGGCAGCGTAATTGCTTGATTTCAATGTTCTGTCACTTATTTGCTTAGGTGAAGCAGTTTCTGGGAACTTGTGTGCAGCGCTGTCAGAGATGATTCTGGCGTATTCATGAGCTGCGGCTGGTTTCCGCTCACTCTCCTAGCTCCGCCCACTTCCTGCTGGTTGACAGATGTCACTGTGCATAGGGAGACATCTGTCAATCAGCGGAAATTAGGCAGAGCTAACGGCTTTGCCTGTGCTCTGCATGTAAGTTCACAAAACCGCTTCACTTAAAGGGGCTCTGTCACCAGTTTCATACTTCCCTATCTTCTACCTAATCTAATAGGCGCTGTATTGTAGATAATTACTGTGTTTTTTAAAAAAAAAAACAACTTTTTATTAGTGACAAAGTTCTGATCATTTTAACAGTTATGCTAACTTTTTGTAAAAGCCCAACTGGGCTTTTTTTTTAAACTTTTAACCAAGTGGGTGTTGAAAAGAAAAGTGTATGACCTGACCAATCAGCGGCATACACTTCTCTGTGCTGTGCTGTGCCATGACTTACTTCCACAGTTCCTTCACCAGATCGTGGGGAGAATGGCCAGACATCGGCTCCAGCCAGGAGGCGTCTGGAGGCAATGATTGGTCAGTCTCCCGACACTCCGGTGAAGGAACTGTGGGATTAAGTGACGGCACAGTTCTACCTTGCTCAGCTCCCGCTGCTTCCCAACCATTTCCTGATAAGGGGTCGGGAGAACAGAAACAGCCGAGCTCGCTGAGCTACATTGTTTCCGTAACTCCTAAAGAAGTGAATGGGAGTTGTGGAAACAGCGTAGCAGGGTGAACTATTCAGTTTCCGTAACTCCCATTCACTTCTTCAGAAGTTAAGGAAACAACATATCTCAGAACGGGGTTTAGGAATCCCAATTCTAGTGATCGGTGCAGATCCCAGAGGTGGGACCGCATCTATTGGACATTTACAGCATACACTGTGGATATGCCATAAATGTCCACGATGGGAAAACCCCTTTCATGACCAAGCAATTTAGTTTTTTCATTGTCTTATTCAAAGAGCTCTAACTTTTTTTATTTTTCCGTCAACATAGCCCTATGAGGACTTGTTTTTTTCAATGGCAATGACATTTTGGGATACATATAATTTTTTTTAATTAACAGTTATTAACTTTTTTTGGGGGGGAATGGGGAATTGCATTTTTTTTACGTCTTTCACCTTGCGGTTTAGATAGCGTGTTAACTTTATTGTTCGGTCGTTGCAATCACAGCAATACCATATATATGTATTTTGTTTTAATTTGTTTTTTACACTTTTACGAAATTAAACCATTTGTATATGGGAAAAAATATTATTTTCTTACTCTAATTTTTTAATAATCTTTTTATTTCACATTAATAATTGTTTTACTCCCACTAGGGGACTTCACTATACGATCTTCTGATCACTTATATAATGCTTTGGTATATTTAGTATATGAAAGCGTTGCTGCCTGTCAGTGTAAAACAATTTTACACTGAAAAAAAAGTCATATGTAATCAGCTTCCATTTTTTCAGCCATTTTTCGTGGTGTTTACGGGCCGAAAAACGGCTGAAAATAGGCCGTGTAAACATACCCATATACTTGTTCTCTGTTTGTTTATTTTTCACACCTGGTTTTGGCTTTAACCCCTTAACGACCGGCGTATAGTGTTTTTTCGTCGGCCGTTTGGGGTAGTTCTTCTGAAGGCACTTCAGAAGAACTTTTCCAGCATCGGGCGGGGTGCTACTGAAGCCAGGGCTGTTGCTAACAGCCCAAGGCCGGATTCACACGAGCGTGATCAGTCCGTGGTATACGGTCCGCAGGTCGGCTGCATTTCCCGGACTGAGCACACTGCAGGGAGCCAGGCTCCTAGAATCATAATTATCTATGACGCTAAAAGTTGCTGCCTCTGCGCGGAACTACTGTTTTCAGTACGTGACCGTTTTCCCGCAGCGAGGCAGCGACTTCTAGCGTCATAGATGACGATAAGAGCCCAGCTCCCTGCAGTGTGCTCAGTCCGGGAAATGCGGCCGACATGCGGACCGTATATCACGGACTGAACACGCTTGTGTGAATCCGACCTAAGGCTTCAGGGCAGCAATCGGCAACCACTAGCACTGGTCTCCGATCATATTTAACCCCTCAGATGCGGGCTCCCTCTCTCACCCGACTGGTATCCCACGGGCATCGCGTGGTGCCGATGGTTTCTATGGCAGCATTGGGGCCTAACAAAGGCCCCCAAATCTGCCTTTAGTGATTGCCAGAGGCCTGTCAGTTTTCCACTGGCAGGCAATAATACACTGCAACACAGAAGTATTGCAGTGTATTATAAAAGCAATCAAAAGATCGCACAGTAAAGTCCCCTAGTGGGACTTAAAAAAGTTTAAATAAAGTTTGACATAAATAAACAAAAGTCCCAAGTAAAAAAAATGTAACCCACTTTTTACCCTTACAAAATACTTTATTATGAAAAAAGTAAAAAGTTACTCATTTGGTATCGCCGCGTCCATAACGAACCCAACTCTAAAACTATTACATTATTTAAAGAGGCTCTGTCACCACATTATAAGTGTCCTATCTCCTACATAAGGAGATGGGTGCTATAATGTAGATGACAGCAGTGCTTTTTATTTAAAAAAAACGATCTATTTTCACCACGTTATTATTGATTTTAGATTTATGCTAATGAGTTTCTCAATGGACAACTGGGCGTGTTTTACTATTGACCAAGTGGGCGTTGTACAGAGGAGTGTATGACGCTGACCAATCAGTGCCCAATCAGCGTCATGCACTCCTCTCCATTCATTTAGGCAGCGCATAGGGATCCTGTTAGATCGCTATGTGCTGTCTTATACGAACACATTATTATTACGATACTGAAGTGTTTAGACCGTGAATAGACATTCCACGGGATGTCTATTCACAATCTCTACACTTCGTTAATGTTTCTGTGGTAGTTACAGCAGAGCAAGCGTAATCTTGTGGTAACCTGTCATTTACAGCGTAATCTCGCGGGATTACGCCTGCTATGCTGTAACTACCACAGAAACCTTAACGAAGTTCAGAGATTGTGAATAGACATCCCGTCCTGGCTGGAAGGAATGTCTATTCTCTGTCTAAACACTTCAGTATCGTTAATGTGTTTGTATAAGACGGCACATACTGATCTAAAAGGATCCCTGTGCTAAGGAAATGAATGGAGAGAAGTGTATGACGCTGATTGGTCACTGATTGGTCAGCGTCATACACTCCTCTGTACAACGCCCAGTTGGTCAATAGTAAAACATGCCCAGTTGTCCATTGAGAAACTCATTAGCATAAAGCTAAAATCGCTAATAACGTGGTGAAAACATATCGTTTTTAAAAAATAAAAAGCATTACTGTCACCTACATTATAGCGCCGATCTCCTTATGTAGGAGATAGGCAACTTATAATGTGGTGACAGAGCCTCTTTAACTCGCACGGTGAACGCCGTAAAAAATAAAATAAAAAACAATGCCAGAATTACTGTTTTCTGTTCATCCTACCTTCAAAAAGTTGCATTTACTCCAAAATGGTACCAATAAAAACTACAAGTCATCCCGCAAAAAAAAAAAGCTGCATCGGTCAAAAAAATATAAAAAGTTATGGCTCTTAAAATATGGAGACAGAAAAACAACTATGTAAAAGTAGGAAAACATAAAAACCTATATAAATTTGGTATCGCCACAATCGTAACGACCTTCTGAATAAAGTTATGTTATTTATACTACATGGTAAATGGTGTAAAATTAAGACGCAAATAAGAATGCTGAAATTTCAGGGTTTTTTCCCAGTACACCACTAAAAAAGTTAATAAAAAGTTGATCAATAAATATGTACCCCAAATTGGTGCTATACAAAAATACAACTTGTCCCGCAAAAAAAAAGTCCTTATACAGCTATGTCGACGGAAAAATAAAAAAGTTGAATGCGACGATGGAAAAACTTTAAAAATTACTCAGTCGTTAAGGTTTAAAATACCTTCGGTATTAACCCCTTCAGGACTGAGCCTGTTTTGGCCTTCAGGACGAAGCCGATTTTTCAAATCTGACATGTGTCACTTTATGTGGTAATAACTCTGGAATGCTTTTACCTATCCAAGCGATTCTGAGATTGTTTTCTCGTGACATATTGTACTTTATGATACTGAAAAAATTTGGTTGATAAATTCAATATTTATTTGTAAAAATCACCAAGATTTGGAGAAAATTTGCAAAAATTAGCATTTTTCTCAATTTAAATGTATCTGCTTGTAAAACAGATAGTAATACCACACAAAATAGTCACTAGTTAACATTCCCCATATGTCTACTTTATGTTGGCGTCGTTTTTTGAACATTCTTTTATTTTTCTAGGACGTTACAAGGCTTAGATCTTTAGCAGCGATTTCTCATATTTTCAAGAAAATTTCAAAAGGCGATTTTTACAAGGACCAATTCAGTTCTGAAGTGGCATTGAGGGCGTTATATATTAGAAAGTCCCCATAAATCAGCCCATTTTGAAAACTGCACCCCTCAAAGTATTCAAAACAGCATTCAGAAAGTGTATTAACCCTTTAGGCGTTTCACAGGAATTAAAGCAAAGTAGAGGTGAAAGTTACAAATTTCATTTTTTTTTTACAAAATTCATTTGTAATACATTTTTTTCTATACCACAGGAGGTTTTACCCGAGAAATGTAACTTATTATTTATTGCCCAGATTCTGCAGTTTTTAGAAATACCCCACATGTGGCTCTAGTGCGGTCATGGACTGAAACACCGGCCTCAGAAGCAAAGGAGCACCTAGTGGATTTTGGGGCCTCCTTTTTTTTAGCATATATTTTAGGTACCATGTCAGGTTTGAAGAGGTCTTGTAGGGCCAAAACAATAAAGACCCCCAAAAGTGACCTCATTTTGGAAACTACACCCCTCAGGGAATTTATCTAGGGGTATAATTAGCATTTTGAACCCACAGTTTTTTTGCTAAATTTATTTGAATTAGTTTGTGAAGGTGAAAATCTACTTTTTTTCTGAAAAAACATAAAAATTTGTAATTTTTTCAAGGAATAAAAGAGAAAAACACCCCAACATATGTAAAGCAATTTCTCCTGATTATAGCAATACCCCATATGTGGTAATAAACTGCTGTTTGGACCCACAGCAGGGCTCAGAAGGGAAGGAGCACCATTTGGATTTTGAAATTCTGATTTTGATGGTATAGTTTTCAGTGCCATGTCGCGTTTGAAATGCACTGGAGGGAACAAAATAGTGGAATCCCCCGGAAAGTGACCCCATTTTGGAAACTACACTCATCAAGGAATTTTTCTAGGGGTAAAGTTAGCATTTTGACCCCACGGTTGTTTTGCTGAATTCATTGGAATTATTCTGTAAAGGTAAAAATCAACTTTTTTTCTGAAAAAAGGTAGCCATTTTTAATTTTTACAAGGAATAAAGGCGAAAAAGCACCCCAACATTTGTAAAACCATTTCTCCCGATTACGTAAATACGCCATATGTGGTAATAAAGTGCTGTTTGGACCCACAGCGGGGCTTAGAAGGCAAGGAGCGCTATTTGGCTTTTGGAGCTCAAATTTAGCTGAAATGGTTTTTGGGTGCCATGTCGCATTTGCAAAGCCCCTGAGAGACCGAAACAGTGGAAGCCCCCCAAAAGTGGAAATTACACCACTTAAAGAATCTATCTAGGGATATAGTGGGCATTTAGACCCCACAAGTCTTTTGCAGGATTTATTAGAATTGGGCCATGAAAAATTAATATCAACATTTCTTCCACTAAAATGTCAATTTCACAAAGGATAAAGGAGAAAATGCACCCCAACATTTGTAAAGCAATTTCTCCCGAGTACGGCAATACCTCACGTGTGGTCATAAATGGTTTTTCATTAGAAAGTAATTAACCCTTTCTGGACTGATCCATTTTTTTCTTTTCCTTTTTAGTTTTTTCCTCCCCGCGTTCCAAGAGCCACAACTTTTTTATTTTTCAGTCAATAGAGCGGTGTGAGGGCTTATTTATTGAGGGACGAGCGGTCGTTTTTATTGGTACCATTTTTTGGTACATACAACTTTTTGAGCACTTTTTATTACATTTTTAGGTAGAGCCAAGGTGACCAAAAAAACAGCGATTTTGCAGTTTTAAATTCTTTATTTTTCACGTGAGACGCTCCATACATCACCCCCCACACTACGACATGCTATGTCGTGGTGCGCGCAGGGGTTAATGCGCAGCGCATGGTGCGGAGTGAAAATTAAAATTTTCCACTCATATGCCATTTTAGTGCACTACATGTTATGCCCAGTTTGTGCCACTGAAGACAAATACCTCATAAAATATTAACCGGGTTCTCCCGGGTATGGCGATGCCATATCTGTGGGCGTAAACTGGTGTTTAGGCACGCTGCAGGGCTCAGAAGGGAGGGACGCCATTTGGCTTTTGGGGCGCAGATGTAGCTTGGTAGTTGTTCTGTTTGGGGTTTTACTGGTGTTTCAGTTTGTAATGTGGGGGCATATGTAAGCTGTGCGGGGTACATCAGGGTACATGTTATCTGTGCGGGTCAGGGTATATGTTATCTGTGCGGAGTACATCAGGGTATATGTTATCTGTGCGGGGTACATCAGGGCATAATAAGAGGGTATAATAATGCAGTAAATAAATAATAATCCGCAGATATGTGGCCGGTGTCGCACTGATAAATGTTGCCCGATCTTATCCGCTTTTGGACACTCTGCACATTTTGCATCGCCATATTCTGGGAGCCAGAACTTTATTTTTTCTCCACCGGAGCTGTGTGAGGGTTTATTCTTTGCGGGACAATCTGTAGGTTTTCATTGGTACCATTTTGGGGTACCAGAAATTTTTTGGATCACGTTTTATTCCATTTTTTGGCAAGCAAGGTGACCAAAAACCATCAATTCTGACAATGTTTTTTATTCTTTTTTTTATGGCCTTCACCCTGGGCTATAAATGACCATTTTACTTTATTCTGCGGGTCGGTACGATTACGGCGATACCAGATGTATATAATTTTTTTATGTTTTGCAGCGTTTGTGCAATAAAATCACTTATTTATAAAATAAATACATTTTTGTGTCACCATATTCTGAGAGCCATAAAGTTTTTATTTTTCAGTCAAAAAAGCGGTGTAAGGGCTTGTTTTTTGCGGGACGGGATGTAGTTTGTATTGGTAGCATTTTGGCGTACATGTGACTTTTTGATCACTTTTTATTGTATATTTTGGGAGGGTTGGTAACCAAAAAATTGTGATTCGGGCACTGTTTTTTGTTTCTTTTTTTTGCGGTGTTCACCGTGCGGGAAAAATAATATTACAGTTTTATAGTTGGGGTCGTTACGAACGCGGCGATACCAAATATGTGTACTTTTTTTAACGTGTTAATTTTTTTCCTATAATAAAAGACTTATTATAGGAAAAAAAGCATTCTTTGTTTATGTCACTTCTAACTTTTATTTTTACACTTTTTAAAAACATTTTTATTATCTTTTTTTTACTTTTTTCACTTGTCCCACTAGGGGACACTTAGACTTGCAGCTCTGATCGCTGCTGGAACACATTACACTACACACGTAGTGTAATGTGTTCTAACTGTCATTGTGACGTGACAGTCACACTGACAGGAAGCAGAGGAGGAACGGCCGGAGGCTGATCCTCCGAGGCTTCCGTACATGGCAACCCGGAGGTCATTGTCTGGCCTCTGGTTGCCATGATAAGGATCGCCAGCCCCCGCAAATACATGTGGGGGGCTGCCGATCCGCTGTAAACCTCTTCGATGTGGTGATCGCAATCGACCACCGCATCGAAGGGGTTAATTGCCGATTTCAGCGGCGACAGGCCGCTGATCGGCAACGGGGAGAGCAGGGCTGACACCCTGCACAGTTAACCGCCGCTGCGGTGTAGCGCCGCGCGGCGGTTAACTGTTAAAGCGCGGACGTAACTGTACGCCAAGGTGCGCGAAGTTACTGCTCACCTGGACGTACAGTTACGTCCAGGTGCGGGAAGGGGTTAAGTAGTCAAAATACTGACCCTGTGAATGAGGCCTTTTCCTTCGAATGTCTGAATGTCTACCTAGTGAATAATCACTATGAGAAACGCCGCTGATGTGAAGAAGGTTAAATGCTTTCATTATGTATTTTGGGTTTCCCATTATTTTTCTTCTGATGTTGATAAGATAATAGATGTGTGTAATAATGACTTTAGCTTGTAAATATTTACTGTATCAGAGCTTTGAGAAGTGCTTCTTAGGGCGTGTTCACATCTGCGTTGGAGGCTCTGTTAGTTGCCTCCATCACAGATCCGGCTCATAATACCGGAAACAATAGCGCAGAAACACCATGATGCAAATTCGACAGAACCCATTAAAGTCTGTGGGTTCCTTCGGGCACTGATGGTGTCCGTCATGCAATGAAATTGCCACTTCCGGTATTTTCGTTCAGCTCCTCTAATGAAATAGGGTGACGGGAACACTGACGCAGATGTGAACAGGCCCTTAGGCTTTGTTTCAAACTACATATAAAATCTATGTATAAAGTCTGAAATCTACAATAGAAGAAAGTGTGTACAGTTATATTATTGGGAATTTTGCATTGGCGGTAGCATGGAGCCGCTATTACACACGCTGGGATACATAATTACTTTATAGTGGAAGTGATCAACTATCTATACTATTTGGACTTATTAGGCTAGGTTTACATCTGTATCAGAGGCTCTGTTTTTTTACACTGAATCCATCAGTCCCGCGGACAGAACAGGTTCAGTGTCGGCAGGTCACAGACACGCAGGATCCACCTGTAATCGATCACATCTAAGTTATGAACCATCACGGACACGCAGGACCCCCTGTCACTGAAGCAGTTCGGACCGTGGAACTGACGGATTCAGTGTAAAACGAGAGATACAACTGTTCTGTAGAGAGAACACAGAACAGCTGTATCTCCAAAAGTAAAACTATTTTTTAATAAAGACTAATTACAAAGCTAGACTAAACACACTGATCTATTTATTAAAAACAAAAATGCCCTCAGAAGGTGTCCATAGCCTTTAATGTAAAGTCCTGGATTTTCATGTGAGTGCCAAACTTTTATCCGGCTATAATATCCAGCTGCAATAAATGCTGTGGGGAAAGAGATGGTTGTATGATATAACTTGTTGTGATGAGATAGTTGTTGCTTTAGTGATGGAACTTTTACTTTTTCTAGTCTAAAACGGAAATATCTGGCTGAATGATCGTACTAGAGAATGGGGCAGATTCACTCTCCCTCCGTGTGTTGATTTTGGCACTCAGTATGGGGGTCAGAAAAGTCTCTTCCTCTTTCCTCTGCACAATGTTCAGCGTCTGGGCTTGAATTTGTTACATCTGCCTGTATGTTTTCACCTTTTATGTTTTGTCACAAAGTTTCTGCTAATAAGATAACTAATATTTATACGTATGCTGCTGTTTCTGATAACAAATATGTTCTTTATAAATTGCATGTATTCTTTTAGGAATTGTAATGTCTTCCTGGGACACGTTTGCTTTTACATAATCATTTCGTTATAATGGTTTTACTGGGTTTTGTGTAGATTAAATTGGAAGGTTATGAGACTATTTAGTAAACTTACATTTTAGGGCTTGTGAGATTCCCCTCCACTTCTCTCCACAGTTTTACATTTATAATGCAGGATTTTACCATGGACAGGTCGGCATTGAAAAGAGAATGATTCATGCATGAGTCAATGGAGGCGTCGCTTTCACAAAGCATTATGTCTATGGCTGTTTGAGGGCTCCTACATTCATTGTGGTGTGGCAGATGTTGGATTCACAGTGGATTATTTTTCTTTTTGTATAGATTAAATTAACACGCTAGCTTTTTTTGTGATCTAGAATACTTCTCTTCTCACAATTCTTTGTTTTTGCATCCTATCCCTAATCTGGCAGTTCGTCATTTCTTATGAACGATCAAATGATCGGCTGCATTTAATGTATATGCATATGTATTTTATCTATTTATTTTATCCCCTTCATGCGTTTGTTTTTTTTTCTTTTTTTTCAAATTGCATCATGTGCTTAGGCTCTGTTCACACAAGCATCATAGATCCCTTTTCAAATTGACCCAAACTGACACTGATGGGCCCTATTGGCTAATAATGGGGTCCAACTGGTTTCTGTCATGTTTCTGGCAGTTTTTACATTAAATGCTATATAAACCTTTGAAAATGTTGTTGTTGGTTTTTTTTTTTAATAATAAAAATGGCAGTTTGTGTTTTGTGCCACTTTCAAATTAGTTTTTATTAAAAACTATTTTTGCTTTTTTTAGATACAGCTGCTCTGTACCCTGTATACAGAGCATTTGTATCGTTTGCTGAATCCTGTACCCGTCAGGGACTGACTGGTTCCATGTAAGCGGGTCCTGCATGTCTCTGATGCAAGATCAAGCAGTTATCAATCACATCTAAGTTCATAACTTAGATGTGATAGATTACAGGTGGATACTTCCTGCTGGCACTGAACCCGTCAGGTCCGCGGGACTGACAGATTGAGGTCTTGGCGAAAGATACAGCTGCTCTGTATAGAGAATATAAAGCAGCTGTATCTTAAAAAGTAAAAATAATTTTTAATAAACACTAATTTGAAAGTTGCACAAAACACACTGACATAAAATCAAATCACTTTCTGAGGTTTACATAGACTTTAAGAATAGTGCGGCATACCCGTTAATATATCCTTACAATTCCTCTTAAAACATACCTTTTGTAATTCTACTCATATTAAGATTATATGGTATATAACACTACGAGAGTGAAGGCCCTTTTACATGAGCAAATTATCGGGCAAACGAGTATTCATATCAAAGTTTGTTCCTGATCATCAGTCGATGAACGAGCAAACGCTTGTTCATCGGTTGATCATATAGTTTATTCTGCACAAAATATTATCATCGTCAGCAGCACATCTCCCTGTGTAAAGAAGGAGATGTACTTCCGTCATGAAGGTAATGCATGGCGACAAGCGATAGTCGTAACGAGTCCTCGTCGCCATACATAGCTCCTTGTGAAAGACGCAAACGAGCTGTCTTGTTGATCGGCGCTCATTTTTATGGCCAATGTTTACTGGTGTAAAAATGGTGGATGTAGAGGAAACAAATGTTTTCTAGCTGGATGACATCAGAATTGCAACCTTCATTAAGTTTTTCTCTATGTAAGTACAGAAAGTTATGCTCTAATTTGTGTTTAGCAGAATCCATTTGTCGAAATTATGTCTTCTCAAACTTTTTCTACTGAGGCCTCACTTGCCAAAACATGGTGACACCTTAGCCTTACCAATGCTCGAAGCCCATGCCAAAAAAGTCTGCATAAAATACAGGGGGAGGGGGGGTGCAACGGGTATGTGAGTATTGTATCTTATTTTTTTCTAGTTGCAATTTTTGCTGCTGAAGTGCAGCTGTTCTGCAGCAAAAAAATATGCCAAATTTGATAAATTGTATATACAGGGAGATGGCAAGGAACAATCCATAATCTCCTAGAAAGATATTAAAAGGTTCTATCCCCTTCGAACCCCCCATGAACTACAGCAATTGGTAAATAGCTTAAAAGATGCCGATTCCAAATCTGTAATTATAATCTTTCTACTCACATTTCCTCTCTTTAAGCCCGCAAACGGACTGTGCGCTACCTGCGGATTCAGAATCAGCATCTTTTACGCTATTTACAAATTACTGTAGTTCAGGGGAGTTTTCGGTGGAGTCAGTCTCTTTAACCCCTTAATGACCGGGCCATTTTGCACGTTAATGACCAAGGATTATTTTTTGTTTTTCCACGGTCGCATTCCAAGAGTCGTAACTCTTTTTTTATTCTGTCGACATAGCCGTATAAGGGCTTGTTTTTTCCGGGACGAGTTGTATTTTGTAATTGTACCATTTTTAGATGCTTATAATATATTGATTAACTTTTATTAACTTTATTTTAGGAGAGAATTGAAAATAAGCAGAAATTCCAGAATTGATTTTCACGCTATAAATTTACGCCGTTTACTATGCAGCGTAAATAACATGTTAACTTTATTCTATGGGTCGGCACGATTACAGGGATACCAAATATGTAAAGGTTTTATATGTTTTTTCTACGTTTGCACAATAAAAAGCCTTTTAGAAAAAAATTACTTGTTTTTGCATCGCTGCGTTCTAAGAGCCGTCATTTTTTTATTTTTCCGTCGATGTGGCCGTACGTGGGCTTGATTTTTGCGGGACAATGTGTAGTTTTCATTAGTACTATTTTGGGGTACATAGGACTTACAGATGAACTTTTATTTTATTTTTTATGGGGGGAATGGGAGAAAAGAGAGAATTTTGCCGTTGTCTTTTGCGTTTTCTTTGGACGCCGTTCATCCGGCGGTTTAATTAATGTGTTCATTTTATTGGTCAAGTTGTTACGATCGCGGGGATACCATATATGTGTATGTGTGATTTGTTTTGACCGTTTTATTAAATAAAACCACTTTTTGGGGCAAAACAGTAGTTTTATTTGACTTTGACTGTAATTTTTTTTATTTTTTTTTTCACAAACTTTATTTAACTGTTTTACATTTTTTTTTTTGTCCCACCAGGGGACTTCACTATGCGATGTGCCGATCGCATATATAATGCTTTGGTATACTTAGTATACCAAAGCATTATTGCCTGTCAGTGTAAAACTGACAGGCAACCTATTAGGTCATACCTCCGGCATCGCCTAACAGGCAGATGCTGAAGACAGACCTGGGGGTCTTTGTTAGACCCCCGGCTGTCATGGAAACCCGACGGCGACCCGCGATTTGTTTGCGGGGGCGCCGATCGGGTGACAGAGGGAGCTCCCCCCTCTGTCAAACACATTAAATGCCGCTGTCACTGTTGACAGCGGCATTTAATGGGTTAAACTGCCGGAATCGGCGCGTGCTTCGATTCCGGCAGTTGCAGCAGGAGCCAGGCTGTGTATAACAGCCGTGCTCCTGCCGCTGATCGCGTGGGTAAACTGTCAGTACCCGCGCGATCACACGAACTGATATATCCGTCCTCCTGCGCGAACTAGCAGCTGCTGAGGACGGATATATCCGTCCTTCGGCGTTAAGGGGTTAAAGACGCTCTGTCACCTAATTAGTTTCCTAATAGACAACTGGGCATGTTTTTACTTTTTACCAACTGGGTGTTGTACAGAGAAGTGTATGACGCTGACCAATCCGTGACCAATCAGCGTCATAGACTTCTCATTGTTCCAGCCCAGCTTCTTTCACTGCACAGCGTGATTGTGCAGTGAAAGAAGCAGCGCTGGAACAATGAGAAGTGTATGATGCTGATTGGTCACGGATTGGTCAGCGTCATACACTTCTCTGTACAACACCCACTTGGTAAATAGTAAAAACACGGCCAGTTGTCTCTTAAGAAACTAATTAGCATAAATCTCAAATTGCTCATAATTTTAAATTAAAAATTATCGTTTTTCAAAATAAAAACCACCACTGTTATCTACATTACAGCGCCGAGGGGGGAATGCTCGGGCATACACGGTGCACGTTCACCCCAACTACACATCTGTGCTTACTGCCACCTCCTACACTGTAACTGAGCTTTCCCTATCGCTCTGAGTGATATATATAATGTGTGTGTGTATTGTGTACCTGTCATATGTCATTTAAGCATTACTACTGTTTATGTGATCCTTAAGGCCTCATGCACACTGCCGTGCCCGTAATTGCGGCCTGTGGTTGTGCGGCCGTATGCTATCTGCAATTGCGGATAGTATAGAACACATGCTATCCTATGGGCCAATCCACACGACCATCGCAAAAAAAAATAGGTCATGTCATTATACGGTCTGCAATTTCAGTCCGGGCTCATTGAAATTAATGCACATCTTGTGTGTACTCGGTCCGTGATTGCGGACAGCCTGCGGATGTCACTCCACTGCCCGGCCGTGCCGCAATCACGGACCGTGCACACAGCTACGGCCGTGTGCAGGAGGCCTAAGGCTGGATTCACACGAGCATGTTACGTCCGTAATGGACGGAACGTATTTCGGCCGGAAGTCCCGGACTGAACACACTGCAGGGAGCCGGGCTCCTAGCATCATAGTTATGTACGATGCAAGGAGTCCCTGCCTCGCTGCGGGACAACTGTCCCGTACTGTAATCATGTTTTCAGTACGGGACAGTAGTTCCATGGAGAGGCAGGGACTCCTAGCGTCATACATAACTATGATGCTAGGAGCCCGGCTCCCTGCACTGTGTTCGGTCCGGGACTTGCGGCCGAAATACGTTCCGTCCATTACGGACATAATGTGCTCGTGTGAATCCAGCCTTAGACTGGGATATGAAACACCAGTCTTGATAAATTCCCCCATTGAGCCTGCAAGAAATAGACTACTTATGAAGAAAATCACTGAGTTAAATATTAATAGCGGTTGTCTCACGACAACAACAACCCTTTTTATATGCCCTATTAGGGGGCATATGTATGTCATAGAGGGGTCAGTACCCCCGCTATTAGCCATAGAGGAGAATCGCTAACAAAGAACGTCCCTCGCTGTGACAGACCTGGCCCCTCCAATGTCTTAACTGGTTGGCAATTCATTTGGCCGATACAGGATTCATTTTGTAAAAGCAGTAGTCGTATATATTAGAAATATTGATATAAGTTTTAACAGGTTCCCGACCGCTGGCCGTATTTATACGGCCAGCGGTCAGGGTCTCTAAAGTCCGGCGTATAGTATATATACACGGCCGCACTTCAGAGACTGTGCACGCGGGATCGCGTGCACACAGCCCTGTGCCCTCGCTGTTACCAACAGCTCTGGGCACTGGGCAGAGTATCAGGGACCAATCTGATGGTCCCTGAACATGTGGTCGCTGTGAAAACCTATCACAGCGACCACATTTGTTTTATTTTGACTTTTCTGGCAGTAAATCTCCTGCCTCTTTTCTTTTCCTCAAACATTGTTTCAGTTTGAGGAGAAGAAGAGACTCGGGAGAATTGCTGCCAGAAGATTACAGTTACAGTTACAAAAAAATACAGTTACACTCTAAAACATTCTCTGTATAGATAGATTTCTATCTATCTATCCATCTATCTTTTTTTCTATCTATCTACCTTTCTTTCTTTTATTCTATTAGAATAGGCAGGTAGGGAGTATATAATTATATATATATCCACATATATATAATATATATAGCAATAGCGGTTTATTTTTTTGTTAGCGGTAGTGTAGATATATATAGCAGTTAGTTTGTGTGTTTTATAAAAAAAAAAAAATTTGTTTAGTTAGTGTTAGTGTTAGTTACGTTATGGCGAGGAAGTTGTTTAGCGCCGAGGAGGCATACGCCATGCTGTGGTCTGAGTCGGAGACCGCATCAGAGATGGCGTCCGAGATGGAACCTGTTTTAGGTAGTGACGATGACAGCGTCACTTCAGGTTCATCTTCAGGGGACGTTGTCCCTGATGCAGTCGAAACTGCAGAACATGAAAGCGCAGGGCCAAGTAGCGCTGTAGCACGGGACAGCCTGGTCCCTCCAGTCCAGGCTCTTGTATGGGCACCTGCCCCATCTTTTGGGCCTAGAATCCACGGATTTACGGCCACTCCTGGCATAACCGTGGACAATACAAATTTTGTCCAAATGGATTACTTCCATTTATTTATAACGGACGACATCCTAAATCAGATTGTCCACGAAACAAATTTATATGCCACGCAATATATAAGGCAGAAACCTTCATCCACCCATGCCAGAGATTGGACGCCCACCAATTCGCAGGAATTAAAAAAATTTTTGGGGCTCACCCTAAATATGGGTATTGTCAAAAAGCCCTCCATTAGGTCTTACTGGTCAACAAGACCCGCCCAAGCCACCCCAGTATATTCTGCAGTAATGCCCAGGTCTCGTTATGAGACAATAATGAGGTTCCTCCACTTCAATGACAACGCACAGGCCCCCCCAAGTACCGATGCAAACCGGGATCGGTTGTTCAAAATAAGACCGCTAATAAATTCCCTGAATAATTTATTTCTGCAACTCTACACCCCTGAGCAGAATGTAAGTGTGGACGAATCCCTCCTCAACTTTCATGGCAGACTTAGCTTTCGCCAATATCTACCTTCCAAAAGGGCAAGATATGGCGTTAAGCTCTACAAATTGTGTGAAAGCGGGTCAGGATATACCACCGCCTTCAGAATTTATGAAGGGCGGGACCGCACAATAAATGTTCCTGGATGCCCCCCTGATCTTTCCACCAGCAGTAAGATCGTGTGGGAGATCATGCAGCCTCTGCTTCACAAGGGGTACCACCTGTACTGTGATAATTTTTATTCCAGTGTGCCCCTGTTTAGGCATTTGCATGCTGCAAGGACTGGGGCATGTGGTACCATGCGCAAAAACAGAATTGGTTTTCCACAGCATTTAGTGGGGAAGCGCATGGTAAAGGGGGACTCCTGTGCTTATGCATCTGAAGAATTGCTGGCGGTCAAGTTCAGGGATCGCAAAGACGTGTATGTGCTAAGCACGATTCATACCGCAGGAACAGTGGCAGTGAGGGAAAGAGGGGCAACATCGGACAAGCACAAACCAGTGAGCGTGTCCGAATATAACAAGTACATGGGGGGGTGGATTTAAGCGACCAGGTTTTACAGCCCTATTTAGTAAAACGCAAAACTAAAACCTGGTACAAAAAGGTGGCCATTTATTTGTTACAGGTGGCCATCCACAACTCATTTGTGCTCTACAAAAAAAACAGAGGCAGAGACACATACCTGGATTTCCAGGAAAAAATTATTGAAGGCCTCATTTTTGATGTTCAGGACACCCGAGAATGCCCCCAGTCTGAGGATGTCACGCGACTGACTGAAAGACACTTCATCAGTCGGATTCCCCCAACAGCAACCAGAAGCAACCCCCAGAAAAAGTGCCGCGTCTGCAGAAAAGACGGGCACCGCAAAGATTCCCGATATTTCTGTCCCTCATGTCCCTCGCAACCAGGCCTGTGCATTGAGCCATGTTTTAAAAAATACCACACTGTTCTGAATTATTAGATTTTAGTTAATTTGTTGAAAATATATTTGCCCTACATTACGTTTTTATTTTTCCCATGATTTTACTCCAAGGGTGAGGGAGGGAATGGGTGGGTGGGGGGTGGATGTCATGTTTGCATATTCTCTAAAGTTCATCTGCTGGAGAGCTCCATTTGCATTAACCTGCAATTTCTTATTTTAGAAAACCCCAAAAAATAAATTCCCATTATACCCCTAGATGAATATTTTGGGATTTCTGCTTCAAGAGCAGATATTTTGGAAGTGTTATAGAAACTCTGTTGAGTTTTGTAAAACCAGCTTTGAAAAAAAGCGATATGTGAAATAATCTTCTTGTATCGTCCGCCCTCCTACATCTCTATGTGATAAATAAGGCCACATATTTGGTATTCCCATGCACGGGAGAAGTGGCAGAATGTGAACGGAGATTAATTTTGACCGTGGTCTATGCCGTGTGTGAAAAATGCTGGTATAAACTGACGCATTTGCTAAAAAAGTGCTGATTTTATTTTGTTCCATCTTATTCAAGAAACTTTCAGAAGAAAACTGGACTGTCTAAAAATATGATAAACCCCTTGAAGAAAACCTTGTGGGGTCTACTTGTGTGAATGAAGTCATTTATGGGGTGTTTCTAATGTTTCAGCAGCATTAGGCCCCCCAGAAAACAGTATGCGGCTATAAAATCAAATGCAAAATTCCTGGACCGAAAAGGCCAAAAAGCCTCCTTTTATGCCAAGCCCTGGCACATGCCCGCACAGTGAATAAGGCACACATATTTGGTATTCCCATGCACGGGAGAAGTGGAAGAACGTGAAAGGAGATGAATTTTGGCCGTGGTCTATACCGTGTGAAAAATACTAGCCTAAACTGACGCATTTGCTAAAAAAGTGCTGATTTTATTTTGTTCCATCTTATTCAAGAAACTTTCAGAAGAAAACTGGACTGTCTAAAAATATGATAAACCCCTTGACGAAAACCTTGTGGGGTCTACTTGTGTGAATGAAGTCATTTATGGGGTGATTCTAATGTTTCAGCAGCATTAGGCCCCCCAGAAAACAGTATGCGGCTCTAAAATCAAATGCAAAATTCCTGGACCGAAAAGGCCAAAAAGCCTCCTTTTATGCCAAGCCCTGGCACATGCCCGCACAGCGAATAAGGCACACATATTTGGTATCCCCATGCACGGGAGAAGTGGAAGAATGTGAAAGGAGATGAATTTTGTCCGTGGACTATACCGTGTGTGAAAAATACTAGCCTAAACTGACGCATTTGCTAAATTCTTGCATTTTTTTCCAATTTTGCCCACTTTAGAGAAAAAAATAAAAATGATATATACTGACAAATGGCACTAAAACAAAGCCCTATCTGTCCTTTAAAAAGAGTGTAAAATTCAAAGATGAACTTTATTCACCTGCTGAGTTATAGTCATCTAAAGAAGCGCATAGCAAAATTGTGAAATTTGCTCTGGTCATTTAGCTGTAAAACAGCCTAGTCCTTAACCGGTTAATATTGATGGATACTGTGAGTTTTTGTATAGACATGCAGTGAGATATCTGATGTGGAGCTCTGAATTTTATTTTCACATAAGTTGGTATGTACAGTAGATATGCGGAGTTTACTGGTGGTTAATAACAAGCTGATGTATAAATGACTCCTTTATTTTAGCAGTTGGTATATTTGTTGCCCCCCCCCCCTAATATTGCCTTATTTAATTATGTTGTAGAAGACATCCCACTGAACTCTATAAGGCTAGGTTCACACTTGCATTGGAGGCGCCGTCAGGAGCCTCTGTCGCAGATCAAGTGAAGAATGCTGAAAGAAATTGCTCAGCGTACTGTGTTATTTCTTCCGGGAAAATGACAGACACCCTGACGGGAACCCGACGGAACTCATTAAAGTCAATCAATTATTTTGGCGCTGTTCGTGTCAGTCACGCAATGTTTTAGCGCAGGTGTGAACGAAGCCGAAGAAAATATAATTAGGAGTCATTAATGTGGGAGTATTTACAGTATTTAGGGTTTAGTAAAAAGTAAAAAAAAAATAATAATTGCATTTGTAGCAGCCATTTATAGGAGATATTTTTCTTTGATGTATTAATATTAAAATGTAAGGGGTGCTTGGTAAGATAATTTGATTCTACATTCAATGTTTGTATTTTTTATTATTATTCTACTGACCTTTTTTGCAGTCCAATATAGAATTCTAAAGAGATATTGCTTATTTGGAAATTTCCAATGTGAGTTGAGAATAGACTAATCAGAAATGTATTTTCTATGAAAACAATTTAATTGAATTACTTTTGAAATAACACACATGCTTTATACTACTCTGCTAAATGCGCCTTAGTTTAAAAAATATATATTTAATTCCCTGCAATCAATTTGCAAAAAAAAGTGTCATTGTTAGTAGGAGTAGAGGAGCTTGAAATTGCAGAAGTCCACCAGAGATGTTTGATGGCATTCCAAAAATGAAGCAGAGCCCCTGAGCCGGCTACCCTTTAAAGCCTGAGGGTTGAAAGTTTAGATTAGTTAATCCTTTAATAATAGCAGCAAACAGAATAAAAAGATTCCATATTTATGACCGTACAATGTCATTCACCGTATTTATGGATTCAGGTGGACTTACTTCAAAAAGATCAGTTTGTTTTATTAGCTAATAATTAACTCTTTCAAGTGCGTTAAAGTGGGATTAGAAACAATGAGTAGGTGTATATTTCCCTATTAGCATATGTTATATTTTCAGTTGAAACAGAGATATTGAAACCAAATAACCCCATTAAAGAGGTATTCTGGTTTCCGCAAACAAATGTTATCCTTTTGTATAATGAAAAGTTGTAAAATTTTGGAATATATTTTCTGTATGAATACCGAATGGCTATTAAGTTCCCTGCTTGCTGCTATTCAACTTTGTTTACTTCTAGTGGATAAATTCCTGTCCTGTTCATGTGATGGATACGCAGGTTGGGGACTGATGCACAGGAAAGATTTTTATCCCTTATTAGTAAACAATGTAGGTTCCCATTGAATGACAGCAAGCAATGATCTTGAAAACCGTAAAGGGAATTCATACAGAAAGTTTATTATAAAGTTATATAACTTTTCATTTATACAAAGGAAAACATTTAATTTCTGAAACTAAACACCTATTAAAGTTAACAAACTTTTTTTTTTAAATTACGATTTCATTTGTGCCTATAGGTTTAATGAAGGTTTATGAAGTCAGATTGGTGGTGCTTATTTTGCTTGTTTTTCTCTCCCTGTTTTACAGAAATATTTTATGGACCACTTTGCTCAACTAGAGTCTCCTGGAATGAAACAGGAATCCACCCAACTGTTATCAATAAACTTTTCTTTCTCTGGAGTAAACAGCTGGATGAAACCATATTCCATTCAAGATTTGGGGGATACGAAAAAAACATAACAAACACTCAACATCTGCTACAGTAGTAAATATTTTCCATAATACGAGTATATATTTCTACCAATAATGCAAACTTGTTATAAGGTATAGTACATTTCATATTTGGTCTTTTGGGGAAAAAAAAAAAGAGTAGAAAGAGAGCGTGTCAAGATGACCTCGGAGGATGTGGCTGCTTCTGTTATTTTACCATCAGTGGATGGAAAAGTGATATCTTCTCCGTCAACTGGAGATGAAAATTCTAAGAATACTTTGGATAGTAGTGTTATAAAAAGATCCAGAAGAGTCAAAGACCAAGAGAATGCAGAGACTATGGCATCCATAACTCGGTTAAAAGGGCACCATGCTGAGAATTCTGCAGCCAAGTCTTGTGTAATAGCACGCAAAGAAGAAGCTGGAGAAAACGTTGACGAAGAAGGGAAACCTTTCATATCAAATGTTGTTGACTACTTCAGCGTGAACAGTAAAGCGTTTGAGAAGGCATGCAAAGCCAACCTTGGTTTTAATCAGTTTTGCAAATCTTACAACCCTCTAAAAGGTAAAAATGTAGATCCTCAGATTCCTGCTATGCTGACAGAAATTAATTTGAAAGTGGATAGATCGCCGGTAGACGTGAGGACATTAGAAGGTCAGTTAGTAGTAAATGATCACTGCACAGATGGAGATAGCTGCATTCCTACATTACATATAACTTCTTCCATTCAGAAGAGCTCTCTATGTTCCACAAATAACCAGTGTATTTTGGGCAGCCATTTAGAGACAATGAAAAGAAATGGCTCCGGCAGTTTTGTCTCCGGCTCCCGTCATTTAAACGGCCATTCTGAAAGCTGTGACAGTAACGAGGGACACGTAGGTTTCTGTAGTGAAGGAGGTCATCATGTGAATAATCAATCAAGGTTGTGCTCTGAAAAAGCGCCAGTATTTCTTGGAGAAAGTGCTCATGGACAGGATTTACTCTTTGTTATATCCTCAAATCCATTACAAAGTCAAGAGACCTGTGAAAGCTTCATGGATGAAACCGATAATGATTTGTCGAGAAATAGAAAAGACCGCTCAACTCTGCTGGTCAGGAGATTTTGTAAAAATTATAAAGAGGTGAAAAAGTCTATTTATACAGGAACAAGTGCAATTGTTAAATCTTTGCCATCTGGTCACATTGGGACTAGAGCTTGCTGTTTTGTTGAGCGAAAACAAGAAAGGGCAAATGAACTCAAGTGCCACTGGAAAACTGCTCAATACCTGACATCTGTGCAAAGTTCAATGAGAAGAGATTTGCTATGCTACATGGTGAGAATGACCGTATGTGAGGTAAGATCGTCTAATATGTATTTTTATTTACATATTATTTTTAGTGCAGTTTTCTTGATGATTTTTGAATATATTGTTACGTTATATTTTTTTTAATGAATAATTAAAAGGGTTTTCCCATAACCAACATTTTTCACCTATCCACAGGATAGGGAATAGATTTCTGATCGCTGGGGTCCGGCTGCTAATCCCGAATCCCCTGTGTGAATAGAGCGGTAGTGCACATGCGTGGCCACCACTCCATTCTCTACCTGATACTGATGGAGATAGCAGAGATCTCTCTGTCTCATAGACGTAATAGAGCGCACTACTGCTCCGTTCACACAGGGGACTCGGGAACCCGCTTTCTCTTAATTTTTGGGGGTCCCAGCAGTCAGAACCTTGGCGGTCAGACATTTATCACCTATCCTGTGGATATATATATTGTTTTTTTGTTTTTTTTTGCTAAGGCTTGCTGTGGGTGGGATTACCATGTGAGGGACTACAGTTCCATTTTTTCACTCCCCTCTCACAGACCCAGACATTGCCTATATTTACAGCTGCCTGCATTCCCCTCTATTACAAGGTGTAAGGTACTGCAGTAATTACCCACTGTCCAGCATGTGAAACATGATCCCTCCAGAGACAGGAAGATGGAGGGCAGGGAGCAGTAGAGATAAGAACCATGTCATGTGTGATGTCCTGTACTATAGGGAGGGGGTTAAAGAGGCTCTGTCACCAGATTTTGCAACCCCTATCTGCTATTGCAGCAGATCGGCGCTGCAATGTAGATTACAGTAACGTTTTTATTTTTAAAAAACGAGCATTTTTGGCCAAGTTATGACCATTTTTGTATTTATGCAAATGAGGCTTGTAAAAGTACAACTGGGCGTGTTGAAAAGTAAAAGTACAAGTGGGCGTGTATTATGTGCGTACATCGGGGCGTTTTTACTACTTTTACTAGCTGGGCGTTCTGACGAGAAGTATCATCCACTTCTCTTCAGAACGCCCAGCTTCTGGCAGTGCAGACACAGCCGTGTTCTCGAGAGATCACGCTGTGACGTCACTCACAGGTCCTGCATCGTGTCAGACGAGCGAGGACACATCGGCACCAGAGGCTACAGTTGATCCTGCAGCAGCATCAGCGATGTAGCTACTTACCTGCAAACGCTGATGCTGCTGCAGAATCAACTGTAGCCTCTGGTGCCGATGTGCCCTCGCTCGTCTGACACGATGCAGGACCTGTGAGTGACGTCACAGCGTGATCTCTCGAGAACACGGCTGTGTCTGCACTGCCAGAAGCTGGGCGTTCTGAAGAGAAGTGGATGATACTTCTCGTCAGAACGCCCAGCTAGTAAAAGTAGTAAAAACGCCCCGATGTACGCACATAATACACGCCCAGTTGTACTTATACTTTTCAACACGCCCAGTTGTACTTTTGCAAGCCTCATTTGCATAAATACAAAAATGGTCATAACTTGGCCAAAAATGCTCGTTTTTAAAAAATAAAAACGTTACTGTAATCTACATTGCAGCGCCGATCTGCTGCAATAGCAGATAGGGGTTGCAAAATCTGGTGACAGAGCCTCTTTAAGGGAAATAACCATGTGTATGGGTCATCACATAAGCAGGAGATAAACACCAGAAACATGGTCATGTAACTGCACTTGACATTGGCTTACAGAGGCATTTCAGCTACGGAAGGTATATTAATAAGTGACTAGTCCGTCTTCTGTTAAACTATTTGCACACAATTTTGAGACACTGGAACAACCCTTTAAAGGCTATAGACCCCTTTTATGGGCACTAAATTATGTAATAATGAAGGGGTTTATCCGGTTTCATAACGTTTATTGAACTCTCCTACTGATGTGGTGTGTATGGTGCTAGCGACGTCACTGCATCCGCCCGTCACAGTGCGTGGGCTTTGAAGTTTATTCAGTGGGCGGATCGTGGAAGGTGTGCAGCCCGCACCTTATAGGGAGCACTGGCCAGTGGCAGCACCTAATATGCCCCTGTCAGTGTGAAACTGACAGGTATAATACCCTGCAAACATAAGTATTGCAGGGTATTATAACAACGATCCAACAATTGAATCTTCAAGTCCCCAGTGGGACTAAAAAGAAAAAAGTTACAAAAGTAAAAAAGTTAAATTTCAAAATAATAAAATTTAAAAATCGCCCTTTTTCCCTTATAAAGTCCTTTTATTAGAAAAAAAAAACTATGCATAATTGGTATCACCGTATCCGTAATGGCCTGAATAAAAATATAATGTAATTTTCCCCGCACGGTGACAGCCATAAAAAAAAATAATAAAAAAACGATACCAGAATCGTTATTTGTAGTCACTTCAGCTCCCAAAAAATGGAATAAATAGGGATCAAAAAGTCACATGTACTCAAAAATGGTACCGATTTTAAAAACTACAGTTTGTTCCACATAAAACAAGCCCTCACACAACTTTCTTAATGGAAAAAGTTGTGACTCTTAGAATATGGTGACACAAAAACAAAATCTTTTTTTAAAACCGTGATTTAATCGTGCAAACACCGTAAAACATAAAATACCTATAT
The DNA here is from genome assembly GCF_050947455.1 of Rhinoderma darwinii. Lineage (NCBI taxonomy): Eukaryota > Metazoa > Chordata > Amphibia > Anura > Rhinodermatidae > Rhinoderma > Rhinoderma darwinii. The sequence continues at coordinate 50,175,487 of NC_134697.1, read as the reverse complement.
ACGTATGGTATCGCCGTAATCTTATCCACCCGCAGAATGAATTAAATATGTCATTTATAGTGCACGATGAACACCGTAAAAAAAAAGAATAAAAAACCATAGAAGTTTTCACGGTCTAGTTACATGAAATTCAGCAAAAAACCTACATCATCAAAATGCTCACTATAGCCCTACATAAATTATTTTTTAGGGCTGTAGTTTCCTTAATGGGGACACATCTGTGGCAAAAAAAAGTGTATGGACTAATTCCACTAAATTCAGCAAAAAACCTGTAGTGTTAAAATGCTCACTATACCCCTTGATAAATTCCTTGAGGGGTGTAGTTTGCCAAATGGTGTTTTTTTTTTCTGGTGTTCCTACTGTTTTGGCCCCACAAGACGTCTTCAAACCTGACATGGTGTCTAAAATATATTCTGAAAAAAAAAAGGAGGCCTCTAGGTGCTCCTTTGCTTCTGAGGCCGGTGCTTCAGTTCATTAGCGCACTAGGTCCACATGTGGGATATTTCTAAAAACTGCAGAATCTGGGTAATAAATATTGAGTTGTATTTCTCTGGTAAAACCTTTTGTGTTACAGAAAAAAATGGATTAAAATTGATTTTCTGACAAAAAAAAGGAAATTTGTAAATTTCGCCTCTATTTTGCTTTAATTCCTGTGAAACGCCTAAAGGGTTAATAAACTTTCTAAATGCTGTTTTGAATACTTTGAGGGGTGCAGTTTTTAAAATTGTGTGAGTTATGGGGGTTTCTAATATATAAGGCCCTCAAAGCCACTTCAGAACTGAACTGGTACCTATAAAAAGAGGTTTTGGAAAGTTTCCTGAAAATGTGAGAAATTGCTGCTAAAGTTCTAAGCCTTGCAACGTCCTACCAAAAAAAAAGGATGTTCAAAAAACGATGCCAACATAAAGTAGACATATGGGACATGTTAATTAGTAACTATTTTATGTGGTATTGCGACATTTAAATTTAGAAAAATGCTAATTTTTGCAAATTTTCTCTAAAATGTGGTGTTTTTCACAAACAAACACTGAATTTATTGATCAAATTTTTCCACTAACATAAAGTATATGTCACGAGAAAACGAAACTCTGCTGCGTCCACAAGGCTGCAGTACACACGGGGGTCCTTGCTCGGAATGGAAGCTGACATGACTCGGAGAGTTGAGTCTACTGAACAATCATTTATTGCTGTTTTTGGGCCTATGTGTAAAGAGACCACTTGCTCCTGAAAGAAAATATAACTGAAAAGTAGTTTTTACGCAGGGATGCCACTATCTTTGAAATGGGAGTTAAAAATGGGACCTTATTAGCATATTTGGCTCACTCAAAGTGACACTGCCTAAATTCCCTATGTAATTGATGCCGCAGGATCGCTACTCTGTGACCAACTAAGCATTAAAGAGGCTCTGTCACCACATTATAAGTGCCCTATATTATACATAATCTGATCTGCGCTGTAATGTAGATTACAGCTGTGTTTTTTATTTAGAAAAACGATCATTTTTGACGGAGTTATGACCTATATTAGCTTTATGCTAATGACTTTCTCAATGGACAACTGGGCGTGTTTTACTTTTTGACCAAGTGGGTGTTGAGAGAAGTGTATGCAGGGAGTCCGAACAGCTTGGTCATCCATCAGTTTCCATAGGGGCAAACTGTCTAAAAAGGCAGATGCCTCACAGGTATCAGGGTTACATTTAGTGGTATACAAGTCAGAGGAATATTTATAATAAATATTGTTAACCCCTTCCCGACATTTGACGTATCCATACGCGAAAGTCGGGTAGGGGAAGTATGGAGCGGGCCAGTGTATTCAGAAAATGAATTCGCAGAGGCCATTGGTTCTATTTCCTTGGGTAAGACTACAGGCACAGACCGCTTACCCAACGACTGGTATAAACTATACGCCGAAGAACTGTGGTTTTGTTACTTAAGACTTTTACGACAGCACAGAAGAAGGGTGTCCCCACCCCCTTTCGATGTGTGAGGCACGACTTGTGATTTTGTTGAAATCGAAAATGGACCCTCGCACATCATTCTACTACAGGCCCATTTCACGCTTTAAAGAGGCTCTGTCACCACATTATATGTGGCCTATCTTCTACATAATGTGATCAGCGCTGTAATGAGGAGCAGTTTTTCTTATTTAGAAAAACTGGGCGTTTGTTAGCTTTTGACCAAGTGGGTGTTGTAAGGAAAAGTGTATGGCGCTGATCAATCCGCGTCATACACTTCTCTCCATTCATGTATTCAGCACATAGTGATCTTGCTAGATCATGATGTGCTGTCACTTACTCACATATTACTGTTCCTGAAGTGTCTTGAGAGTGGATAGACATCACCTCCTGCCAGGACGCGATGTCTATTCACAATCCTGACACTTCTGTAACGTTAATGTGTAAGTGACTGCACATCATGATCTATGTGCTGAATACACGAATGGAGAGAAGTGTATTACGCTGATTGGTCTAGTCATACACTTCTCCTTACAACGCCCACTTGGTCAAAAGCGAAAAAACGCCCAGTTGGGCATTAAGAAAGTCATTCGCATAAATCTAAAATAGGTCATAACTCCATCAAAATTGATAGTTTTTCTAAATAAAAAACACTGCTGTAATCTATATTACAGCGCAGATCACATTATATAGAAGATAGGGCACTTATAATGGGGTGACAGAGCCTCTTTAACTCTGACTTTAAAATTTTCGCCAAAATGCTAGCTTCTAGATTAACCCTTTCATGACTGCCATACGGCTACCGTATATACGTTCTAACTGCCGATGCCCCATTCAGTTGTCACGTATATAAATGGCAGCCTGGAACAGGGTTTAATAAGTGCAATGCTGCTTCAGTGTAAGCAGCGCTGCACTCTCATGTCTGCTGGGGCTTTGAGAGCCCAGGAATACAGCCCCCCTGTAGATGGCACTACACACAACCCCCCGTAGTTAGCACCATCCCCCTTAAATGGCGCTATCTACAGGGGGTATGGTGCTATCTACAGGGGGTATGGTGCTATCTACAGGGGGTATGGTGCTATCTACAGGGGGTATGGTGCTATCTACAGGGGGTATGGTGCTATCTACACGGGGGATTGTGCTATCTACAGGGGGGATGGTGCTATCTACAAAGGGTGTGGTGCTATCTGCAGGGTAGTGCTATATACAGGGGGTGTGGTGCTATCTACATGGGCACTGGCATTATATGGGCACTACCTACAGGGGACACTGGTGCTATCTACATGGGCACTGTGTGTGGCACTATGTGGGCACTATCTACAGTGGGAACTGTGGCACTATGGCCACTATCTACAGTGGGAACTGTGGCACTATGTGGGCAATGTGGCACTATCTACAGGGGTATTTGGGCACTATCTACACGGGCACTGGTTTTTACACAATAAAATTCAGCCATTTTGTTTTTTTATGTCCATGAAAAACAGATGTCAAATGGCGGTTAAAAACGGACAGACGGGCAGGAAATGGATTCAAATTTTGAGACACATTGATGCAAAACAGCCATGAAAAACTGACAGCTGATCCATTGACTGCCCTTTTTATCACGTCTTGTGAACATAGCCTTATAGCCCTCTACACTCTCCCCTCACAGCAATCCAGGGTGACGGAGAGAGAAGAAGGCTAAGGGTATGTTCACACGCAGTGTTTTCAGGCGTATTTCAGGGAGTTTATGCAAACATCTGCCCATTGAAATTAATGGGAAAAACAGCATTTAGTCCATACAGGGCGTCTTTTTACTGCGCTGTTTTAAAAAACGGAGCTTAAAAAGATGCTCCGTAGAAAGAAGTGCATGTCACTTCTTGAGGCGTTTTTTGGAGCTGATTTTCCATTGAACACTATAAAAAAACGCCTCAAAAGAAGCTCCAAATTAAAAGAAGCTTCATTTTCAGCTTCAAAAACGCCTGAAAATCAGAGGCTGTTTTCTCCAAAAACAGCTCAGTATTTTCAGAAGTTTTTTGTTAAGCGTGTGAACATACCCTAATTGTTACGGAGCTGTGAATCGTGTATATATGTACATATAATATAGATAAATATATGTAAAAAATTACAAAAGTGTTTTTTTTTCACATTTTTAGTAATTTTTCTGCTCATAATAGAAATTAAAAACATGGAATTAAACTAATCTAGAGAATGAAAGCCTCATAAAGCTATGTTCACACAGAGTTTTTTTGCAGGCGGAATTTCTGCCTCAAAATTCTGTTTGGAAGTTTGAAGCAGATTTTCCTCTCCCTGCACGCCGATTATTGAGGCGTTTTTCGCCTGCGGCCATTGAGCGCCGTGGGCATAAAACGCAGCGAAATACGCGTAAACGCCCGAAGATACGTCATGAACCGTCTCGCGGGAAAAAGACGCCTCCGCCTCCCATTGAAATCAATGGGAGGCATTTTCGGACCGTTTTTGACGAGTTTTGCGGTGCGGTTTCCGCGTCTAAAAACTCGTCAAAAAACTCTGTAATTACTGTGATTAATCCATACGGTCCAAACTGGGTTTCTGTCTGGTAAAGCAACATACATAAATACTGTATAAAACACCTCGGTCTTAACAGAAATGCAGCCCAATTTGATGGAGCATCCAGCTTTGTGATGTCCCTAGACACCTGCAAGGCTTTCGATTCTATTGAATGACCCTGTCTTTGGGAAGTGTTGTCAAAGGCCAATGTTGGTCCCATATTCTTTTCTTGGGTGAAATGACTCTATGATGCCTCTGTTGCTAAAGTTTGCACTAACTTATATCCCGATCCTTTCCCTTGAGAAAGGGCACAAGACAGGGGTGTCCCCTTTCCCTACTCCTGTTTGCCCACTGACTGGGAGAAAGTATTTGATTTTTTTTTTTCTACCCACAATAGTGAGCTCTAGGGACATCCTTATACAATACAGATGTATCCACAGTATTTACTACATCCGACTGTGAAAAATGTCAGTCTTGCATCGGCCTGTTTTCGATTTGGTGTCTATACTGGGACCTTTTTTTTATGCTCTCTGGTCCTGCTCCAGGTTAACTTTGTACTGGTCCAATATTCTACTCTTTCTATACTCCCACTTTGTTTCCTAGGATCCTATCCCCTCAAATGTTCCTTTTTTAGGTGGTTCGAGGACCTTCTAAAATACGTAATTTTTGTATCTTGCATTTTTTTGTGCCAGGAAGGTAGAAATAATGGTATAGAAATAAAAAAACGCACCATCCATATCTGATCGGGTGAATAAATATGAGCCTTTCTACAAGTCTCTTGTTTGGGGGGGGGGGGGGGGGTTAAGACTAAGATTTCTATTTGGAACTGTATTTTTTTTATTAACATTTTTTTTCTTTGAAATTGCATATAAAAGAAAAAACATCACAATTACACAAATTAACACACCTACAGATTACATTTTGTTTACTCTCTTCCTCCCTCCCTTGTTAGTTGTGTTTTTTTGTTTTTTTTTGGGCGGAAACCTTAGTGCAGTCGACTGCAATATTCCACCAAAACAACGGAAACCTTATAGAGCGTAAACCATTAGCAACAGAAGCATTACCATTGAAATCAATAATAATGCTAACAGAAAGCTATGGTTTCCATTTGTCTTTCCGTTGATGGGTTCCCCTGACGGAAAGGTCTGATGGAACCCATCAACGGAACCTAACGCTGATGTGAACAGGCCCTTAGAGTTGACGGAGGAAAAAAGAAAACAAGGACAGAAAAAGGGAATGAAGGGGAAGAGAGGTGGATGCAGAAAAAGAAAAAATACCCCACATGTCTTCTCAACCCACCCCCCCACCCTTCTCCTTCCCCTAAAACAGGACTTTGCCAATCTGACCAGACATGTTGAAGCAACTGTATTAATGCAATCAGTTGGGGACACGTATCTAGTTCCAGAGTTGTAAACTGGTTATCTTATTGTGTTTAATAAACTTAAATAAATAAGGCTTTTTAAAAAAGATTTAAGCAGAGAGGAGGAGAAGGTTGTACACAACAGATTAGAGTGTGAAGTGGGAGCAAAGCATCTAAAGGTAGGTTTACATGAGCAAATTTCTGCCAATCGCAAGCGCCTATCGACGATATAACAATGGGCCGATGCTATGCTGTATGGGGACGAAGGATCGTTAATAAGTTTGTTCAGCCCCCATCAGTTTGGATAATTGTCAGCAGTACATCCCCTGCTTACACGGGCAGATATGCTGCTGACTATAGATAAGCTGCTCCGTCAGAACAACGGAACCGTTGTTTGCCGACGGAACCTATTGACTTTAATAGGTTCCGTCGGGGTGTTCGTGATTTTACTGGACACAATAGCGCAGCATGCTGCGCTATGGTCGCCGGTAAACCCTACCGGATCTGTAACAGAGGTCCCCAACTGAGCCTCCGACGCAAATGTGAACATAGCCTTAGAGAGTGTTACACTAAAAAAACCCTACTCCTTTTAATGATGTATTTACTGGAATTGTTCCCCCTCTTTGTACAACAGAAAAAAACAGCAGCTGAGAAACACATTAATTTATATAACATCCATGAATGTGCAGTTTTTAGGGCAATAACGATGTTCGTGGAATTCAAGTAAATGACTGTCATTAGAGGTTTCATGTTCCTTATATATCATAAGACATTGTTATGCATATATTGCACAGCTGAGATACATTTGCACCAATTACTCGGACAAAAACAAATATATAGATAACATTTTGTATATATAGGATCTCCTATGTCACCAAGGGCATGTTCACATCTGCGTTGGTGTCTCCGCTAGCAGATTCCGTCGATTTTGCCAGACAAAATGACTGAAACTGGGAGAAGCTCTTTAAAGTCAACAAACGTTTGTGTCCGTCATGCAATGTGTGGCAGCTCCAGTTGTTTTCTTTGTTGTTCTCCTATGACAGAGCAGAACAATGGAAAGCCATAGCTCAGATGTGAATGCAGCATTATAAATACATAAGTTATAGTGCCTGAAATTTCTTGCCTGAATTTATCCCCTATAAAATTATGATTTTCAATCTTTCCCTTTTTGTAAACCGTTGTTTCAAAGATGACAGAAAAACGAAGTTGTCTCAAGTCAATATTTTCACATGGCGTTTGTTTAGTGATAGTAAATTATTAAACTGCCTTTTGTATTAAGCAATTCACTCCCTGATTAGCAGCAGAGAACATGAATAATTTACCATGAAAACTGTAATAGGATTATACCTGACCTTAATCCCTTCACAGCCAAAAGCTTTTCAACAAAGTTTTTAATAGTGATTTCTGTATGTACTTTGTAACTATACTAAAAAAAAGCCTCCGAGCCTGAAACTAAAACAAATTCACTTCCGGCCAGGCTGCTTCTAGGTAACTTGTAGTATCATTTCACATTTAAAGCGTATCAGTGATCTACTTGAAAACTGCTAAGAATATGCACCTCTATGTGTAATAATTTGAATTATCTTACCCAAATTTTAATTGCAAGGTGTTTTGAGAACATGCCTACTAAGGCTCTGTTCGCATCCTCGTCGGAGGCTCAGTTAGGGCACATTCACATGTGGCGGAATTGCTGTTGAATTCCGCTGCGGACAGTCCGCAGTGGAATTCTGCAGCAGCCGTTTTTTACATTTGTTTCTATACATTTTTAGGAAAGTTAGTTCAGACGTTGCAGAAAATAACTGTGCGGAAATCAGGCTGCGGTGCAGAATTTTCCCTCCGCAGCATGCTCATGACGTTGCGGAGAAGAAGCGGAATATCACTGCATATTTCAGCCTTTGCAATGCAACAACTGAAATCTGTGGCAAGTCCGCTGTGATATCTGCAACGTCTGAAAAACCTGTCAAATATGCAAATGGTGCAGATTCGTTGCGTACATTCCCAAAATCTGCACCAACATTTGCAGCAGAAAAATTCTGCCACGTGTGAATGTGCCCTTAGGGGCTTCTGTCACATATCCAGCAGGGTGTACTGGAGACAATAGTTCAGCATGCTGCGCTATTGTCCGTTAAAATCACGGACACCCCGACAGAAAGCCGACGGTACCCATTGAAGTCAACAATGTCTGCTGTTCCCCTGTTCTGCTCCTCTGACGGAGCAGAACAACAGAACTGTACAACGCAGATGTGAACATAGCCTAAGAAAGTTAACCCAGCAGGAGGGAGAAGTGTTTAGTAAACTAGCAGGCTTGTAGAAACAGTGACTGTGACCTTGTTGCACCTCCACTGTATACATGGCAGACAGTCTATAACGGAGCCCGCTCCATACTCCCCCACCCGGTGTGCGCCGTATATATACACGGCGGATGTCGGGAAGGGCTTAATGCGAGCCGCCGTACTATTAGGCTGCTATGATGGCATGGGCTCAGGAACTGAGATGGCACCATTACTTGCGGGTGGTAGCTGTAATATACATCCAAAACCCTTCCCTAATGGCCTGGATCAGCGATTGCTTCGATCCCTAGCGGTTAAGCCCTTAGATGCTGCAGACGATGCTGACTGCGGCATCTAAGTGATTAGACCGAGGGAAGGGGCTCCCTCTGTCACCCCATCTGTGCCTGGCGAAAGGGGGTTGCCAATGTGTTGCCATGGCAGTTGGGGGCCTAACAATGGTCCCCAGGGCTGTCATACACAGAAGCCTATTAGGCCCTGTCAGAAGCAGGGCTTAATAGGCTGCCTGTCCGTTTTACACGGACACATATAATAAAGTACATTGCAATACAGAATTGCAATCTATTATTTGGACAAAAGCAGTGTAAATAAAAAAGTTTTTCAGAAGTATTTAAAAAAATGTGAAACAAAAATCGCCCCCCCCCCCCCAAACAAAATATACGTATTTGGTATTGCTACATTTGTAAGGACTTGTACAATAAAATGAATTATAGCAGAAAAACCTGCGCCAGCTCGTATACGACCCCCCCCCCCCACGATCAGACAGTAAAAAATAGATAAATGACTTCTTCACTCTGCTTTTCACTTTCGGATTCCCTCAGACTCCTACATCATGCAGTGGCACATGCAAGGTCCTGACACCGAGCAACGTCAGGGTGTTATATGCGACGCAGCACACAACCTTCTTATCATCGGTGTTTAACCTTTGTGGAAGTAGGCAAGAAGCTGAGTGACGACTCCAATTATTTATTTTTTTAGGTCCAATCGATGTGGGACTGTTAGGTTGCAGTGGCATTGTTACAGCACAATTGTGGCACAAGGCCAGCGGAGAGATGCAACACACTTATGAAGAAGCATGCACCTTTTTAATAAATCTGTCACATGTTACTTGTCACAATCTAGAGGTGTGTGGCCCCATTAGGCCGCTCCGCCATAGCGGAGAGGCAGCTGACCAACTCTATGCACAAAGTCTATGGTAGGAGTGTAGCACAAGGGTACCTGGGATAGTCCGGATGGCGGCAAGGGCTCTGGCACAGATGGGGCTGGAGGTGGTGGGTTGTGGCGGTTGGTATCCGGTATGACAGGCGACAGCAGACGTGGAGTATTCCAGCAGGCAGGGCAAGGTGGTGGGTTGTGACGGATGGTATCCGGGATGACAGGCGACAGCAGACGTGGAGTATTCCAGCAGGCGGACCAAGGCACAGCTCAGGTACTATACAGGCTCGGGAACAAGGCACAGCATGGGATATAGGAGGCAGGACAAGGGAACTCTGGGAGCAGGAAAACACTAAGGGACCATTTGCAATACAGACATGGGAAAACTACAACAACGCTCAGGCAGGGAGTGGAAGGGTGGAGCCCTTCTTAGGGTATGTTCACACGCACTGTTTTCAGACGTAATTCGGGCGTTTCACTTCTTGGGACGTTTTTGGAGCCGTTTTTCATTGAGTCCATTGAAAAACAGCCCCAATAACGTCCGTAAAATACGTCGCGAAAAACGCGAGTAGTTACAAAAAACGTTTGAAAATCAGGAGCTGTTTACGCCTGAAAACTTAAAAAATGTGCGCGCGCTGGCTCTTCAAGGACGGGGCTGAGCACACGCGTGCATCTAAACCGTGAGAGCAGGACAAGCCAGCCACGAGTGCTGGCGTCTCCTAGGAGGAAGACGCTGGCAGGAAGCCAACGGACTGTGGTCGCGGGCGTCGCTAGGTAAGGAACCGCGGTGGTCTGCGAGAACGGCCGTGACATTACTCCAGTGGAGCAGAACGTTAAGAAAGCCAGTCTTTGTAAATCTGCAACCAAGAAAAAAACCAAAAAACGAAAAATTACAATGCCAAAATTGCTTCCCTGTGTTCTTGCGCAGTATTTTGGAGTACTAGAGACACCTAGTGGTAGATACAAAATCTTTTTCTTTCGTTTCTTTTTTTGTTAGCCAAATATATTAAAGGGAAACTAAACTTTCAAAAACTTCTGACATGTCATAGTGACATGTTAGAAGTTATGATCGAAGGTGGTCTGAGCACTGAGACTCCCACCGATCGCTAAACCGAAGAGTCAGAAGGGCTCGGGTGAAAAGTTGGCGTGCAGGCTCATAGACTTTCTATTGAGCCCGTACCCTTTAAAAGAATACCTTCTCTGGGATCTTTGTTTGTTACTTTGAACATGTTTTAAAAAAACTTCTTAAGGGTTGTCCATAACTGCAAATATGCAGAAGCAAACATGGGATTTTCTAAGGGGGGTTTCCAAGTAAATTGGTTCCCACAATGAAGACCACAAAATTCCATTGATATTATGGACTTTAGTGATAGAATTCTTGTTATATTCCTGGTGGTCTAGAGTGTTTTAGCAATTAACCTAATATCTCTGGTAGTCTAAGGTGAAGAAGGGGGGTTAATATTAATATACATTACACATCATGGCCAGTATATAATCTTGAAGGTTAATGGTACTTTAGTGGTTAACACAACCATTTATTATATTGTTGGGGATGGTACAGGGGTTAGTAGATTTCTCGGGTAGGGATTTGAACCTATAATTTGATTTAATAATTCTTCTAAAGAACAAGGCTCTGCTTATTGATAAAGAGCTCCAAACCCCCTGGTTCCCTTTCACACATCCATGGTGTAAGATTATATCATTGTCTTCCTGCAGTTGCCACTAGGGGAAGCTCATTGCATTGGGATTTTTAAGCTTTCATTGCGCTTGATCATAAATTCATAAGCAGTGGTGGCAGACAGTTTAGTCTTTTTAGCTGTGTTTTTTTCTCTCTGTACTGCTCAGATGGGGTGTTTCCAGGTACTAGGAAACTCTCTTTAAGTGCACCTCTGATATGTGGATATTTTTATGAAATTTGTACACATTTTTATAACTGTACACAGCACAAGAGCTCTACAGTATGATCCAAATGATTTAAAGGGAATGTCTCATATATTTAACTTTACCGTCATTGATTAGATGTAAGTCTGTAGAAGAAAAATATGTTCTTTTTAGAAAACACATTTTGTAGCCATTTATTTTTTAATTTAAAATTAATTTCTGTATAGACAGTAGAGTGTGTGCGCTTTATGGCAGCTAGAAGTCAATTGACAGAGAAATGACATGGATTATTACAGTCCCCAAGAAGCGATGGAGTACAGCCCTATCCCCCAAAGACCAGAGAATGACAGGGGAGATGCTTACAGGACCTTATATGTGTGTATAGTGTTACTTTCCAAGTAAGCTACAAAGAGCAGGAAGTGTTCAGTCTGTTGTGACTGCAATTGTGTCTGGAGTAAAAACGGGAATATTTCAAGATTTTTTTTTAAATGATTTTTTTTATGTGGATAATTACATACAAAAATAAATCTAAATAAAATAATAATAAATATATACACAATAATAATACACTGCTTATTAACTTCAATACACCGCCAGATTTATCAATTTCTCTGTGAAGGGTGAACGTGATACGTGTGTTTTGCACAGGAATGAGTACTGTTTTAAACAGTACACCAGTGTTCGCCTTATATTGTGAAACTGTGTAAATTGTGAAAACGAGTAGCGTAATCTCGTAATGGCTCCCAGGAAGAAGTTATCAATCAAAAAGCAATCTGCCATAGGCGCTTTGAGAAATGCAGGGCATAGTCTGCGGAAAATTTCTAGACTGGAGAAGATTTCTCTCAGTGGCATACAGTGTACCCTCGAGATATGACGAAAACAAGTCTCCGTAATCGACCATGACATAGACAACCTCGAGTGACCACAAAACAGGAGGACAAACTTATCAGCGTGTTCCAAATGAGACAGATTTAAAACCGCCTGTCAGATCCGTGCTACTGTGACGGAAACGTGAAAGAAAAGCGTGTAAATTACGACGGTCATATGCCGCCTTGTCGCCAGATGCTTGAGGGGAAGTGTTGCAGCCTGACAACCGTTTTCTTAGGCCCAATAATAAAAAGAAGAGGCTCTTGTGGGCTAAAAAGCACAGAGTTGGACCTTTAGTCCGTGGAAGAAGGTTCTTTTCACAGACAAATCAAAGTCCAAGGAGGAGAACGTTAATTTGTCGTGTGACAGGATAGTGCACGCTTGCTACTTGCATTCAGCCCACAGTCAAACATGGAGGAGGTTCCATTATGGTCTTCTGATGTTTCAGAGGTGGTGCGGTTGGTGACTTACTAAAAATCGAAGGAATCATGGACTCTTAAATGCTACCAGGTCATGTTGGTCGCCATGCCATCGCTTCTGGGACCCGTCTTACTGGTTGTAGTTTACACTATGGCAAGATAACGACCCAAAACATAATACTTCCTATTTTTGCAAAAATAATGTTTAGTCAAAAGAACAACAACAGATGCTGAAAAACAGTGTTTGGCCACCCCAGAGTCCTGTTTGCAATCCGATTGAACTCCTTTGTGATAATCTGGACTGGTGTGTCGAGATGTGTAAAGCCCCTTTGTGAACAGAATCCCCCGCGTTTGCACTGATGTGATCGCTGTTAAGGATGGATACTTTGATAAGAAAAAAATGTAAGGTTCAATTCATTTATAAACAATGTTTATCAGAAGTACAAAATATGTTTACACCGTGTTCCAAATTATTATGCACATTGGATTTAAGTGTCATAAACATTTAATTATTAGTTTTTCAATTAAACTCATGGATGGTATTGTGTCTTAGGGCTCTTTGGATCATTGTAATCAATCTCAGACACCTGTGATAATTAGTTTGCCAGGTGTGCCCAATCAAAGGAAAACTACTTAAGAAGGACGTTCCACATTATGTGAATGGCCACCATGTCCCAACAAGGCTGCGACGTCAGCAAGGAGGTGGCAGAGTCATGTTTTGGGCTGGAATCATGGGGAGAGAGCTGGTAGGTCCCTTTAGGGTCCCTGACGGTGTGAAAATGACCTCTGCAAAGTACGTAGAGTTTGACTGACCACTTTATCTCAGCAAAATTATCTTCAAGCATGACAATGCACCATCTCATGCTGCAAAGAATACCTCTGTGTCATTGGCTGCTATGCAATGACAGAAAAAACAACAAAGCGCACAATAGTGCATGAAACTGTGTATACGGGTGTGAACAGAGTGCAAGTGATGCTAACCTTGTGCGGTTATGCTAGGAGCATAACATCCAGTGGAGCAGAATCCGAGATACCTCGACGGTATAGTGGTAATGAAGTTGCAGCCCAGGACCCGGTTTGAGAGCTTGACAAGAAGTCTCAATACTGCTATGGGCATAAAAGGAGAGAAACTCATGGTGTGGCCCCCATGTTCCCCTGACCTCAACCCTATTAAGAACCTTTTGGAGCATCCTCAAGCAAAATATCTATGAGGGTGGGAGGCAGTTCACATCAAAACAGAAGCTCTGGGAGGCTATTCTGACATCCTGCAAAGATATTCAAGCAGAAACTGTCCAAATACTCACAAATTCAATGGATGCGAGAATTGTGAAGGCGATATCAAAGAAGGGGTCCCATGTTAACATGTAACTTGGCCTGCTAAGTTTTTTTTGATTGAAAGAGCTTATGATTTCTGTAAATATGACCTCCTGATGCTGCAAATTCAACAAATGACCATTTTAGTTCTCTTTACAACCTTTAAAATGTTTTGATCTTTGTTGTGCATAATAATTTGAAACAGTGCATTTTGAGTTTTTTACTTCTTAAAAAAAATCTGTTATCATTAGGAGATTTGTTCAATAAAATTCGCATTATACTCCAACACTTTATGGCTTGAAGATTATACTGACTGTCATTTGCATCGACTATTTAGGAAAATCAGCGAAAAATAACATTTGCATAATAATTTGGAATGCGGTGTATACAGTAAATTCATAATCATCACAAACTAGTTTCTTTTGCTCGTTTCCCAAAAATCGATTATTTGGGTGGTGTATTGAAATTAATGAGCAGTGTATATATGGTAAATAGGTTTATAAAGAAAACTTGGTGCTATATTAATTAACCCTTTAACTGCCCAAATCATATGTAATATGTCCTCATTTTAAACACTTGCCGCAACTAGACTGTATGGACTAAAGCTTAGAACTTGATATCATATTAAAGGCTTTGTACACCTTTTGAAATTTTGTGTTTTTTGTTTGTTTTTTAAATAAAAATATGTATCAGTGTGTTTGGTGCAATTTTCTAAATGCTTTTTGTTAAAAATTATTTTTACTTTTTGAGATACAGCTGCTTTGTATCCTGCATACAGAGCAGCAGTATTGTGTGCTGAAACCTGTGTCCATCAGGTCAGCGGCACTGACTGGTTCAGTGATGCAGGATCCACCTGTTATGGATCACATCTAAGTTATAAACTTAGATGTGATCGATAACCGCTCGACTACGCAGGAGCCGCTGTCACTGAACCGGTCAGTGTCGTTGACCTGATGGATACAGGTTTCAGCGCAGGATACTACTTCTCTGTATACAGGATACAAAGCAGCTGTATCTCAAAAAGTATAAATAAATTTTTAATAAAAAGTAATTACAAAGTTGCACCAATTGCACTGATACTTCCAGTAGATAAAGTTCTGTCCATGGTCATGTGATGGACACACACAGGTGCGCTGGTATCATTACAGGACACCGCTATGATATACATACTGTATCTGTAACGAGCTGTGCACCTGTGTGTCATCACATGACCATGGACAGAATTTTATCCACTGGTAGTAAACAATGAATGTTCCTACTGAATAACAACAAGCAGAGATCTTGAAAAATATAGGAATACAGAAAGTATATCGGAAAATTGTATAACTTAATACAAATAAATAACATTAATTTACTTAAAGTGGACAACCCCTGTAAGGATCTTGAATTCAAGAATAATAGAAAACATCTTTGCAACTCTGCAGCAGTTGCATGCAATCAAGGTTAACAGGGGTCATGTATCAAATGTCTTAGGCCGGATTCACATGAGCGTGTGCGTTTTGCACGTGCAAAAAAATGTGGCATTTTGCACATGCAAAAGCTCCGTGTGTCGTGATGCGTGGCTGTGTGATTTTCGCGCAGCCGGCATCATTATGACACTCAGTTTTTATGTTTGTAAACAGAAAAGCACGTGGTGCTTTTTTGTTTTCATTCATTCATTTTACTACTGTTGCGCAAATCAAGGGCGGCACCCGGAAGTGGTTTCGTGTGCCGAGCGCGATATGCACGCACCCATTGACTTCAATGGGTGCGTGCTGCGCAAAGCACGGCCAAATATAGGACATATCGTGCGTTTCACGCAGCGGACATATACGCTGCGTGAAATTCACGGACAGTCTGAACGGCCCCATTCATTAACACATGTCCATGCGACGCGCGTGAAAATCACGCACGTAGCACGGACGTATTATACGTTCGTCTGAATAAGCCCTTAAAGTGTAGCTAAACGTTCAACAAACTTCTGACGTGTCATAGTGGCACGTCAGAAGTTTTGATTGGTGGGGGTCTGAGCACTGAGACCCTCACCAATCGCTAAAACAAAGCAGCTGAAGAACTCGTGCGAGTGCTCAGCCGCTTCGTGTCTCTTCAGCTTTTTCCAGAAATCCGTGCTCGGACCCCCACCAATTAAAACTTCTGACGTGTCACTATGACACGTCAGAAGTTTGTTAAACGTTTAGCTACACTTTAAGGGTATGTTCACACGCAGTAACAAAATATGTCTGAAATTCCGGAGCTGTTTTCGCCTGAAAACGGCTCCTGATTTGAAGAAGTTTTTTAACAACTCGCGTTTTTCCCGGCGTTTTTTATGGACGTTATTGGAGCTGTTTTTCAGTGGAGTCAATGAAAAACTGCTCCAAAAACATCCCAACAAGTGACCTGCACTTCTCTGATGCGGGCGTCTTTTACGTGCCGTCTTTTGAAAGCGACGCGTAATATAACACCTCGTGGGAACAGAACATCGTAAAACCCATTGAAAACAATGGGCAGATGTTTGTAGGCGTAATGGAGCTGTTTTTTCAGGCGTAATTCGAGGCGTAAAACGCCCGATTTACGTCTGAAAACAGTGTGTGAACATACCCTAAGACATTTGATACATGACCCCTATTAACCTTGATCGCATGCAACTGCTTCAAAGTTGCAAAGATGTTTTCTATTATTCTTGAATTCAAGATCCTTAAAGGGGTTGTCCACTTTAAGTAAATTAATGTTATTTATTTGTAAAATGGTGCTACGCCACGGTTTGTTTGGTACTGCCTGCCCATGGAAGAAGAAATTTTAAATATATTTCATCCAGTCTTACATCATTCCTCTTCTTGTATCATGGGACTTTTATAGACACACTGCATGACTATAACGACCAATCGGATCTAAAATCTGTATGGGTGAGTCGAAGTAACGAATAGAGGATATTGTTTGAATATCAACCCACTTGTATCTAATGTGTATGAGCACCTGAGAGAAGTACATTTGAGATGAACAGTAGAGGGAGACACAGCATCAGTGTTCTTCAATGTTATTATAATCATCTGGAAATGGGCCTGAAATATATGCAGTGAGACGGTATCCAGAACAAATTGTATGGAATATGGGTAATATATAGTAACCTAAGAAAGGGAATGTGTACGAGGATTAAGGGTATGTGCACACACACTAATTACGTCCGTAACCGACGGACGTATTTCGGCCGCAAGTACCGAACCGAACACACTGCAGGGAGCCGGGCTCCTAGCATCATAGTTATGTACGATGCTAGGAGTCCCTGCCTCTCTGCAGGACGACTGTCCCGTATTGAAAACATGATTACAGTACGGGACAGTTGTCCTGCAGCGAGGCAGGGACTCCTAGCATCGTACATAAGTATGATGCTAGGAGCCCGGCTCCCTGCACTGTGTTCGGTCCGGTACTTGCGGCCGAAATACGTCCGTCAATTACGGACGTAATTAGTGTGTGTGCACATACCCTAAAAGTCAAAAATTGTAGAAAACTAAGTTGTAATGAATGTGGCTAAAGTTTACCGCACGTAAACCTATGACTTCAACTGTAAACTACGACTGTAACCGTATATATGTGTTCTGCATTTGGATCCACTTTTATTATATAAGGAGGTTCTATTCGCTATTTTCTGTATTTAATTGTATTACTTACCTTACAAATAGGGAAGTAATCCAACTCTTGGCAGTGTTGGCACCATTTAAAACATAAGAATAAAAATCTGATGTTTATTAAAACTTTCATTACTTTTTATATAGATAATTACTTTTAATTATGTGCTTGAATTAAAAATATTTGTAAATCATTTTTTATTCATGGTCTGCATCACCCTCCCTCTTGTTAACATTTGTACAAGGCTAAGCTAATATTGGACAATTTTAATGACATGTGACATCATTGTTATTACCGGTACTGCAGACTTAATTTACGGCATTAGCTTGCGCTCACTGAAAATGACAAATGCCAGAGAACTTTAACGTTTGTTTCCCTCCCCATCAAGCTGCTTTCTCCTTGGCTTGCAGAATGAAAGAAGTTTCACATAAACTTAAGAGGTGAAACAGCATGATGTGAAATTCAGCAGTAGGATTCGGACTTGGCTGGAAATTATAATTTTTTGTTTTACCTTATTGCTTTTGTGAAAGAGCAGACTTCTTTGTCAGTTGGGCTCTTTTTTTTTTCTTATTTATTCTTTTTGCATTGGAAGGATTTGTGGACCCATCAGAGGTACTGAACAGTAACGGGCTGTATAATGTTAGTATAAGGTTAGTAATAGGACATAGCCGGATGTTGTCGATGTATGATAAAAGTACCTACAGTCGACAGTTAAATATACATTGTGTATGGATATGTAACCAGTCCATTGTGGTATTGTTGTTGCCCATGTAAAATATTCATTAACATATTATTGGAAATTTACGTGTAAGTTTGTCAAACTTTTATATGTTTTCATTTTCAGAAGGATTTGTTTAGTTGCGTTGCATGGACTTTATTTGTATGGTGCCAAAATTTGATGAGGAAAGTACAGCATAGATCTTTGAATAGAATTGTATTGAAGGTATTGTGTGAGATTAGAAAACATGTTGATGTTTTCTTCCAGAAACAGCACCATTTTTGTCAATAGGCTGTGTCTAGTATTGCATCCAACACACTTGCATGGGGCTGAGCTGCAATACTAAAGAAAGCTAGACAACAGTAGTACTATTTCTGTAAGAAATCATTTACATTTTAATTATCCCACTTTTCTATAGAGTGGTTACACACACACACACACACACACACACACACACACACACACACACACACACACACACACACACACACACACACACACACACACACACACACACACACACACACACACACACACACACACACACACACACACACACACACACACCAAAAAAAACACACTTGCCAATATCTTTTTGACTCAATGTGACTTAATCACTTGACTGCATTGTCCATAATCTGTGGTGCTGTAACTGCATATATGTTAGCACGTACAACGTGAGAGGAATGAATGGTGCTGTTAGGGAGAGGGGGGATTGGTAAACATTTTAATTTTGCTGTAATGTGCTTATTGTATCTGGTGCATGAGATTTACTGTAGTTGTATTGAATTAATTTGTTAACGGTTTTTGGGAGCTTAAATAAAAGTATGCATTTTACATACAAGCTGTGACCAATGTTTTATATGGTGATTTGCATTGCTATTTATATTTTCTAAAAAGTTTCAGTAGGTTAAAGGAGTTTTCCAGCCGCATAAACCATAAAGGGTGTTTTCCAGCCGTATAAACCATAAAGGGGTTTTCCAGCCGATAAAAATTGATGGCCTATCCAGAGGATAGGTCATCTATAGCTGATGGGTTAGGGTCCGACTCCTGGGACCCCCGCCGATCAGCTATTCTAAAGGGGCCGCAGCGCTTGTACGATTGCTGCTTCCCCTTAATTTCTTCTTGCTCACTGAGAATCTTCGACGCGCATTTAGTGGCGATTCACAGGTATTGCAGCCTTTTCTCCAATTGAAGTGAATTGGAGAAAATGCTGCAATACCTGTGAATCGCCACTAAATGCGTGTCGAATATTTACAGTGATCAAGAAGAAATAAAGAGGAAGCCCCGCTGGTACGAGCGCTGCACCCCTTTCAAAACAGCTGATCGGTGGGCGTCCCAGGACTCGGACCCTAACCCATCAGCTATTGGTGGCCTATCCTGAGGATAGGCCATCAATTTTTATCGGCTGGAAAACCCCTCTATGGTATTCAAATCTAATCATTGTACAGTAGGGGCATGCAACCCTTCCCTGTAGAGGACACACACAATTGTACAACAGATTGAAAATACTTCTAGGCAAGGACTATATCATTTGTGGTCTTTTTATTGTAATAATGTATAGGCATACTGTATGTGATGTCCAAAACTCCTTATCTATTCAGGAAAGCATTGCTATAGCTCATAACCATGCTTATCCACACCCCACAGACACCTTCCCTGGAACATCCATTCTGCAATAAGCGCCACAGGTGCCACGCTGTACTGCTTTTCTCACAAGCAACTTACAAATTGCAACAGAGTTTGCAACTCTCAAACGCCAAACAATTGACTGATTATCAAGTTGTCAGCCAATCACATGCGGTTGGGAGGAAAAGAAGGGTTTTTATTGGATGGACTGTAACTACTACTCTCATTTGCATTATAATCAAGACACGACTTCAGTACAACCTTAACTTAATATAGACCCTAGACTCCAAAATTAATAAATGCAGACCCTAGAACCGAAAATTAATACAGACCGAGATGCCATAATTTATGCAGACCCCTAAAATAAATACAGACCGCCATACTAAATGCAAACCCTGGAGCCCAGAACTAAATCCAGACCCAAAAACATAAGTGCGGCCCACAAAAATTAACACAGACTCTGAACTTTAGACAACAAAAGTATAGATGGGAGCAGGAGACACTCATCTGAATCAGTGCCGGCAGTGCGGCTCCTGCTTTTTCTCTTGCCATGTTGAACACTGGCCGCCCCACAGCGGTCCTCCTGCACTGGACTCCACCTTGATGACAGGGAGCTGGTAGTAGAGGACAGTACTGTCGTTCCTCTATCGCCCACCACACACACGGTTCCTTTACCGGCGTCAATGCAATCTGCAGAGGTATTAGTGCGACCTCTTTGCGACTGTACAGTTATTGTGGAACTGGATTGATTGGACTTGTAGTTTCACAATAGCTAGATAGCTACATGTTACAGACCCATCTTATACAGTATGAACTGCATTCGGCCCTGTTCACATCACGTTTCATGATGTCTGCTTAGGGTGTATAACGGCATACATGCTAAGTGTACCCATAAGGCTCGATTAGCTTACGGTATACATAAGTCGACTGGGCACGGACTGCCGCGGACAGTCACCCGCATTTGCGGTCCGTGCTCCCATTATAATGTATGCGAGCACTGTCTGTAAAATAAAAATATAGGACATGTCCTATTTTTTTAGAGAAACTTTCTATGGCCCGGACACTTTCCCATAGGTCCGTAATTACGGAAAAAATCTATGGTCGTGTGCATGGGGCCTCAAGGTAGCACATTGAGGTGATAGATGTACTTTAGCTCTGTGAAATTCCTCAGGGAAGAGGGAAGGGATTTTTTTATTTTTTTTTACATATTAAATTTAAAAGCCTTATTATTCCCTATGAGTAAGAGTGCTAGCTAAAAAAAAAAAAAATTCTGCCTCGTTTGCAGGGGGCCTAAAGGGCTCAAAATGTAGACGCATAAGTACTTAATATGTCTAGTTCAGCTTGTAATTTAAAACACTACAAAACTTGGTGACATCGGCATCCGAATAGTGAGTCGATTAATTGATCGTAACTCTCGGGATGGTCATTAAGCAGGTTTTTGTTTGCAGGTTCTTTTTTTTGTGAGGGAATGTATTAAATGCTTAGCAAAGTCCAATTATGCTACATTCGTGGCCAACTCTTATAAAAAATAATATATTTTTTATATAACATGCATTCTATTACTGATGTAATTTTTTTGTCACATACTGTCAGGATTTGTACCCAAAGACTAGTGTGTCCCAGGCAGTGGCTCTTCTCATTGAGTCATCTGAATTGTTGGAGAGCTCCACTGCTGAATCTGTTTGCTTTCTGGATTCTTCGCCTTAATTGGTTTCACCATTTTTGCTTTAAGAGTAAGTTCACACATAGCGTAAGTACTGTGGATTTTCCACAATGGATTTCATCCGCAGCATAATACGGTAGCTGCAGAGTGGATGAGATTTGAAAAAATCTCATCCACACGCTGCGTAAATGATAAGCAGAAAAAACGCTCAGAAATTGACTTGCAGTGTGTTTTTTTTTAATCCACAGCATGTCAATTGTATTTGCGTAATCACTGCTTTTGTGTTGCAGGTTTATACTTACCCAGAATTCTGTGCTGCTTCGTCCAGGCCGGCCTCCTGGGAGGTTGGTCTGCAGGAGGTCAGAGGGTAAGTATGTGTTTTTTTTTTGTTTATTTAAGCGTGCAGTTTTCCGCAGGGGAAATTCCGGCACAAAAAACTGCACCACAATTTGGTGCAGTTTTTCAGCCTTAATTTCCTGTAGCTGCCAGGGTGGATACGCGGTGTACCTTTTACGTAGCGTCTTCCCCCTGTGTGAACGTAGCCTTAAAGTCTGACCCTTACACTTCCTGTTTGACAGATTATTAGGGTATGTTCACACGCGTAGCAAAAAACGTCTGAAAATACGGAGCTGTTTTCAAGGGAAAACCGCTCCGGAGTTTCAGAAGTTTTTCAATTAACTTGCGTTTTTTAGGAGCTTTTTTTTCTATAGAGTCAATGAAAAACGGCCCCAAAAACTGCTCAAGAAGTGACATGCACTTCTTTTTCGTGGCCGTTTTGAAAAACGGCCGTGTAAAAAAACGCCCCGTTGGAACAGAACGCCATTTTTCCCATTGAAATCAATGGGCAGATGTTTGGAGGAGTTCTGCTTCCGATTTTTCGGCCGTTTTTCGTCCGTTTGTGTGAACATACCCTAAAACTTCCTGCCTGTAGTCCAGTTCCTTGCTGCCTCTCTACAAACTGTTGCTGCTCACTAGTGTGCCGAACATTGACGGATTCCTGCCCACGTGTTTGCCCCACACTGCAACCTGTTGCCGCTTAACTGTGTATCGAACCTAGACTGTTATTTGGCTACTCTTACTATTTGCACCCTCCAGCATGATCATTTTAGCCGGTGGACTCCAAATCTGCTACAGACCTTAACATATACTCCTGTATGGGGTCCCTGCTGAGGGCTCAAAACTGCTGACAGACTAGCTTTGAATGCTCTTACCCTTTCTATTTTTTTTTTCTTTTATCTTTAGGGTATGTTCACACGCACAAGTAAAAATGGCTGAAAATTCCGGAGCTGTTTTCAGAGAAAACGGCCTCTTATTTTTAGGCGTTTTTGAAGCTATAAATGTTTTTTTGAGGCTTTCTTTGTTTTTTGGAGCTATTTTTCAATTGACCCTATGAAAAACAGCTCCAAAAACGGCCCAGGAAGTGACATACTCCTTCTTTTTATGCGGTCTCTTATTACATGCTGTTTTTTTAAAACAGTGGCGTAAAAAAAACGCCCCGTCTGATCAAAACTGCATTTTCCACATTGACTACAATGTAAAGCTGTTTAGCGGCGTTTCACTAGCGTTTTTCAAGACATATTACGAGGAGTTTACGCGCCGGAAAACACTGCGTGTGTGAACATACCTTTATAAGTAAGCCAATTTAATAGTTGTCTAGATTATGTAGTATAATAATGTATGTTTGGTTGACATTTGGCTCTCCAAGTTTATGGGCTAGAGTGTAGCTATCAAGCTACTAAAATTGACCTTAAAATGTGTGTAGCTTCTTTTGTTCTTCCATATATAATTCTGAAAAAAGTAGTCACATTATGGTTATGGTGTTTCCAAGACGCACAGACTTATCACAATACATTTACAGATTATTAACATATTTCCATAGACACAAGGATTATCTACATATTAGATTTTATAGATGCAAAGATTATCATCCGCATACTACCAGCTGAGGAAATATGTAATTTTACAGTTCAGAGGAAGTTCAGGTCACCACTCCGGTAGACACTGTTGGCAGTCGCTATTCACATAAACAAAAGGGCCGCAATGCTACTTCTCTTGCCACAGTTAGACACCTGTTTACACAGGTTTTACTCCTGCCAGTCCATAATAATGCACACAACACCGGCACTTCAATACACACTTTTTATCTATCTATCTATCTATCTATCTATCTACAAATAATCACAGAAACTTTGCTTAGTTTATAGAAATATTTTCAAATTGACGATAACTGGCTGTAAGAAATAGTCCATACAACTGTAGAACATGCATAATCTGATGCGCTAAATGCATATTCCACTCCTAGCAGTGTCTGCATGTGAGGCAGCCTGTATTCTGCTAATGGATGCACAGGTCAACACTGGGAGTTTAAATTCCCCACAGAGCTACATGCCTATTATTGGGTATTTTTTTTTTTACTGGTAAGAGGAGTGATTCAGACAAGTGTATACTAAATATATAATAGGGATTTGCATAGCAAAATTTCACATAGTTGTCTCATGATAAGTACCCCTTCTTGAAAGAGAGTTTCTTCGCAAATAGCTGATGCGAATGCGGCTCTTGGAAGCCATGGTGATAAGCTGTTATCGCAAAAGAAAGCTCTGGATGTCACTGCAGGGGAAGTGTAGTGTTACGTGCTGGCCATTCAATTGCACTTGCCAGGTCCACCAGAGCAGGAGCTGCTCTGATTTAATACTTCCCCATTCTGTAAAAAAAAAGTTGGGGTGAGGACGGCTTTGAGCGGGGAACCCCTCTTCCATGACATCCATATAAGAAGTATGAGGTTGTCCAGGATAAGAAAAACATGGCTGATTTCTTCCAGAAATGGTGGACACCTGTCCACAGGTTGTGTATGGTAATGCATCTCAGCCTCTTTAGTGGAGCTGAGCTGCAATACCGGACCATGGAAAGGTGTGGCGCTATTTTTAACTGAAAACAGCCATGTTTTTCTAATCCTGTACAACACCTGTAATGTCAGTACTGGTTACAGGTTACTTTCTTTTCACACACTGCTCAATGCTTGCTTCCTACCATGAAAATATGCATAATTCTACACTAATATCAGGTTTATACATATGACATCAATACTATTAATTTGTTTCCAGTATATTCCTTGTAAGAATTTTGTGAACAGGAGACATGCCATTGTTCACTATTTTTTACATCCGTAAATGCATGAAAGACTTTCTAAATTTGTCTTTTGCAATTACAAATGACTCTTCAAATTGTTGCGAACAATATGTGATCAGAATGTCTAATGTAAATTATGAGTACAATGTAAGAAAAGTCTCAGGGAAACAATCTCATGGAAGAATAACTTTTGACTTTTCCCTAGAGTCTTAAAGCAAGTTCATTTCAAGTTTTTTGTTGTTCTGGTTCTTTGCCAGATGGTCTAAATTAGACAGAAACAAATAAACTGTGTTCTAGTGTAGTGGGAAAAGATAAAAACTGCATATACTATATTCATTTTCAAGTGCATTTCTTAAAAATAAGATGTTATAAACAAGTTAGTGAGCATATAACCTATTGTAGCATTCATACATTCCATGTGCCCGGCGCATTATAGTGGTCTTAGTACGATTAATGAAATAAAGTGTTGGAGTTAGTGGGTGGCCACGGATTGGTACATATAGGGGCATATTCATCAATGTTTTTACTCCAGTTCTCTGGTGTAAGTGCTTAAATAAATATGCTAATTTTTAAGATAGCCAATTTTTTGACCGTAGGTGAGGATCCATCCGTGGGGTGCCGGCGGTCAGCAGAACAAAGTTTCTCCGAACACCGCGAGTGGCACATTTAAACATGCAGCTGTGCCTGGTACTGCAGCTCTGCCCAATTCAAGTTAATGGGGCTGTGCAGTAGTACCATGCACAGCCCAAGTCCAAATTACTTGCTGTGTCTGGAGCAACAGAGAAGGGGCCGCAATGCTTGAGGGTCAGGCATGGCACGACTTTTTCATGCTGCTGCTCTGGTATTTTGGGAGTTTGGATTTGCCGTCATTGTTTTTGTTTATTGCAGTTCTTTTTCGTTTATAAATAGGTCAGTTTTGAAGGTTTGTTTTCACTTTTTTTCTTTTAAATGTCACCACATATAATTGCTGTATTTTATCGTGAAATCTATTGTATGTTATTCAGTTGTTAAACACACTTAGGGTGGTCTACTAATGCCTTGGATAGTTGCCTCAAATCACCTGCCAAGCTGAAATAAATGCCAGTTTTGTTCATTGTGAATGAGGACTGTAGATTTTACAGAGCATCACCCTTTTAGACCACCCAAACTGCCAACATAGATAGAATTGTTCACAATTAATATGGTTTGACCATAGTTGATTTCTAGATTAGAGTGAATTAGAATATTGCATAGCTTTATATGAATGGTGGCTGAACTGTATCATATGGTATGTCTTCTTAAAGCTGAAATAAATGCTTCAGTTGCCCGGTGTTGTGCCTTGTAGTTGTGTTTGACACCCATTTTTAATGTACATCACTTTTTCCATTTACTACGATCCTCATCTTCCTGTCACTCGCATGTACATACGTTTTCCCATAAATATACTACCAGTTTTGTGCACGTTTGTTTTCTATACAAATCAGTTTGTGTGTAGTTTGAGAAAGGCCCATTACTTCATAACAAATTGTATGTTGAAATTTGCTTTGGGACCGTACTCTTATTTAAATCCACATATCCGACTATATGGATGAGGAGGGCTCAGTTTTCACCTTTGTACGCACTTTGTCCCTATATCTTCACATCTTTGAGTAAATAAACACAACCCCCTTCCCCCTTCATTCTTGGATCAGATCCATTCTCAGAAATGGGATTTGAATATACAGGAGCAGATTTCTCATGGTTTTGTATCTGGGTCCTAAAAACTGCCTCAGGTGTCTTGTACTATATTTAAGATACTCTACATGGATAAAAGTATTGGGACGCACCTCTTAATCGTTGAATTTAGGTGCTTCATTCTGTCCCATTGCCACAGGTGTAAAAAATCGGCCACCTAGCCATGCAGTCTGTCTTTACAAACACTTGTGAAAGTATGGGTCATTCTGAAGAGCTCACTGCATTCGAGCATGGTATTGTAATAGGACGCCACCGTTGCAACAAGTCAGTTTGTGAAATTTCTTTCCTCCTAGATATTCCACGATCAACTGTTATTGGTATTATTTCAAAGTAGAAATGTTTAGGAAACTCAGCCACGAAGTGGCAGACCACGTAATGTTACAAAACTAGTTTGCTGAGGCGCATAGTGCATAAAAGTCGCTAACGCCCTGCTGACTCAATAACTTAAAACTTCCAAACCTTCCTCTGGCATTAACATTCACACAAAAACGGTGCTCCGGGAGCTTCATGATATCGGTTTCCATGGCCGAGCAGCTGCATACAAGTCTTACATCGCCAAGCGTTCGATAGAGTGGTGTAAAGGATGCCGCCACTGGACTCTGGAGCAGTGGAAACATGTTCTGTGGAGTGATGAATCACGCTTCTCTATGTGGCAGTCTGATGGAGGAGTCTCTGGGTTTGGCGAATACCAGGAAAATGTTACCCGCCTGACTACATTGTGCCAACTGTAAAATTTCGTAGAGGAGTGATAAGGCATGGTTGGGTGAGTTTGGTGTGGAAGAACTTGACTGGCACGCACAGAGCCCTGACCTCAACCCCACCTAACACCTTTGAAATGAACTAGAATTGAGATTGGGAGCCAGGCTCTCTCGTCCAACATCAGTGTCTGACCTCACAAATGCTCCTCTGGATGAATGGGCAAAAAATTCGACAAAGCAATTTCACGCTTTAAAAACTGCCTCAGTTCTTTTTTTTTTTTGGTAGCCAACCAATACAGTTAATTGTTTGTCGCATTGTACACTCGCAATGTATTGTATTGTTTGTCGCATTGTAAAAGTATAAATAAAGCCATTAAAAAAAAACAGTCTCATGCGTATTTGTCATTGAGAAAGCGCATTGTGCACCGCTGCCCACCATTGGCTGTGCATAAGGTGCTCATTGGCTGTCCTGTACAGGCGATGCATGCAAGTATCCTCTTCCTCTTCCCCATACTAAAGAGGGAGAGGAGTGCCACGGCGCTGTACTTGCAAGCAGCCCCTGTGCAAAAGAGTCAATAAGAAAGCTTCTTACTCGCAGCCAGTGGCGTAACTACCGCCGTAGCAGCCGTAGCGGCTGCCACGGGGCCCGCGGCATGAAGGGGCACGTGTCGCCCGCCGACACGGGCACCCACCATGGCCGGAGGCTCCGCTAGCAGCCGCTATGGCTGCTACAGCGCGACACCACTAAACACTACGGCAGAACAGGGAGGTATCTCCCCGCTCTGCCATTAAACAAAAGACATGTATCCCCTATCCACAGGATAGGGGATACATGTGTGATCGCTGGCATTGATAGGGAGAACGGGGGACTGAAAGTCCCCTGAAGTTCTCCATCACAAACCTCGGACTTCCGGGGTCTGTGTCGGCAGCTCCGTAGAAATGAATGGAGCGCCGGTCGCGCTTGTGCGCATGCGTGACCAGCTCTCCTTTCATTTTTATTGAGCTGCGCAGACGCCGGAAGTCAGAGGTTAGTCATGGAGAACTTCAGGGGACTTTCGTTCCCCCGTTCTCCCTATCGCTGCCAGCGATCACACATGTATCCCCTATCCTGTGGAGAGGGGATACATGTCTTTTGTATGACACAATGTAGGTAAGATTTTTTTGGGGGGTTGGGGCTGCATAGGGGGTGTCTGTATCGCGTTACCTACAGGGGGGGCTGTATAGCGTTACCTACAGGGGGGCTGTATAGCGTTACATACAGAGTCCCCCCTGTAGATAACGCTATACAGCCCCCCTGTAGGTAACGCTATACCGCCCTCTGTAGATAACGCTATACAGCCCCCCTGTAGGTAACGCTATACAGCCCCCCTGTAGGTAACGCTATACAGCCCCCTGTAGGTAACGCTATACAGACCCCCCTGTAGGTAACGCTATACAACCCCCCTGTAGATAACGCTATACAGCCCCGCTGTAGGTAACGCTATACAGCCCCCCCTGTAGGTAACGCTATACAGCACCCCCCTGTAGGTAACGCTATACAGCCCCCCTGTAGGTAACGCTATACAGCCCCCTGTAGGTAACGCTATACAGCCCCCCTGTAGGTAACGCTATACAGCCCCCCTGTAGGTAACGCTATACAGCCCCCCCTGTAGATAATGCCATACAGCCCCCTCTGTAGATAGCGCCATACAGCCCCCTCTGTAGATAACGCCATACAGCCCCCTCTGTAGATAGCGCCATACAGCCCCCTCTGTAGATAACGCCATACAGCCCCCCTGTAGATAACGCCATACAGCCCCCCTGTAGATAACGCCATACAGCCCCCCTGTAGATAACGCCATACAGCCCCCCTGTAGATAACGCCATACAGCCCCCCTGTAGATAACGCCATACAGCCCCCTCTGTAGATATCTACAAAGGGGGCTGTATGGCGTTATCTACAGGGGGTCTGTATGGCGTTCTCTACAAGGGGGGCAGTATGGCGTTATCTACAGAGGGGGCTGTATGGCGTTCTCTACAGGGGGGGCTGTATGGCGCTATCTAGAGAGGGGGCTGTATGGCGTTATCTACAGGGGGGGCTGTATGGCGTTATCTACAGGGGGGCTGTATGGCATTATCTACAGGGGGATGTATGGCGCTATCTACAGGGGGGCTGTATAGTACTACACAATCTGGCCATGGTACTTATTAAGTAGTACTATATAGCGCACTTCCCTAAACACATCTTAAATTCATAAATGATGACCGACTGTTCATTTCAATAGAAATTATGATATTTTTTTATTGAAATGCTTTATTTTCCTCTGTTTAGGACACTGACACTGGAAGTGATAACCTGGATGCATAAGAATTTTTACTTGTGATCTAGTCTTAAAGATAAATGGCTTTATAACAATATTCTGTTGGAAAAAGTTCTTCCAATTTCAATTAGACATAATGTCCAGCATAAACAGGGAGCTTTTAACATCACCGGATGCCTTTGTAATATTAATTTGAATTAACGCAAGCTACGCACTCCTCATTGGTTAAAAATACTCCTCAATAATATTCGGAGGAGTATTCTTAGGCGGGATTCACACGACCGGGTCGTTCCCGAGCCTGAGTGTCGGCCGGTAAAATCGCCCATTTTGCCCAGCCGGTTTGCATTAAGTTTTGCATCCGTGCCGGGCCGGGCAGATCCGGATAGTGACATCAGCGGCAACTCCTGAAGGGGAATCCCCATGTGTTCGGGGATTCCGCTTCAGGAGTTTCCCCTGATGTCACTGCCCAGATATGGACAGAGACATCAAGCGCTCTGTCCAGGAGCGGAATCCCCGAAAACACGGGGATTCCGCTCCTTCAAGGAGCTAAAGTGCGGCTAGCACATAGAGCGGGGAGATACCTCCCCGCTCTGCTATAGTGGCGTCGCTACAGTAGTAGCAGCCGCAGCAGCTGCTAGCGGCGCCATCAAAGGTGTCGCCCGGCCAGGGTGCTTTTCAAGCAGGGGAAGGGAGCCAGCGCAGCGCTCCCTTCCACCTGCTGTACACCCCGGCCCTGCCACACAGTGTACAGCGATGCCATTTGTCAGAATGGCATCAACTCCTCCTCCTCACATGCACTCTGCGCTGTGAGGAGGAGGAGATAGAGCGCAAGCGCCGGAAAACCCGGCCATCACTCGGGACACATCCCGGTGATGGCCGTGTAATACCCGGCCCCATAGACTTCTATGGGGGCCGGGTACCCGGGCGAAGATAGAGCATGTCCTATTTTTTGACGGCCGGTCTTCCCGGCCGTCAAAAAATCGGTCGTGTGAATAGCCCCATTAGGGGTCTATTATTCCTAATGCAGCCGGGTGCCGGCCGATTTATGAACGGCCGGCACCCGGCCGGGAAACCCTGCCGTGTGAATGAGGCCTTAGGGTCAGTTCCCACAGAATTTTTTGGTGCTGATTTTGACGTGGTAACTGCGTCGGAATCAGTGCCAAAAAATTGTCGAAATCGCCCCCATTGATTTCAATGTTAGGCAGAGGCGTTTTTTTCCTGGGCAGCTTTTGGCCGCTCACGGGAAAAAAAAGCGCCATGTCTTTCCTGCTGCGATTTCCGCCTCTGACCTCCCATTCAATCAATGTGAGTCAGAAAAAACTGTGGCGCTCAGTTTTTGCCCGTGGTCCTTGCATTAGCTTCAATAGCCACGAGCGAAAAAATGCAGTGAAGACCACGGAAAGAAAAGCACAGGAGTTCAAAATCTGCCTGCAAAAAACTCTGTGTAAACAGGGCCTTACTCTGCTGGAGACACGACCTCTGGGCTCACACAGTTTTATTAAAATATGCGCTAAGAACCTCACATTTGTGAGTATTGTAAAGATAGTCGTAATGCTATGTAATCTAAATACAGTGCATTTAGGGGGTTTTCCGCTCGCAGAGTGCTGTTGCCGTGTTTTTTTATGTATTAAATTTGCCTAGTTATACTATTCAGTGATATATCCCAACTTTAGTAATTCTGCATCACTAAGGCTTCGTTCACATCTGCGTTGGGGTCCCGTACTGACGTCCTGTCTGAGCTTTCAGTCAGAACGGGACCCTGAGCAGACGCAAACTGACACTTTTCCGTTTCCATCACCATTGATTTCAATTGTGACGGATCCGGTGCCCATGTTTTCCGTTTGTGTCTGTTGTGCACTGGACCCGTCGTTTTCCCTGAAGCAATAGCGTAGTCGACTACGCTATTGCTTCCGGCAAAACGACGGGTCCAGTGCACAAAGGAAACAAACGGAAACCACAGGCACCAGCTCCGTCACCATTGAAATCAATTGTGATGGAAACGGAAACGTGTCAGTTTGTGTCTGTTCAGGGTCCCGTTCTGACGTAAACCTCTGACGGAACGTCAGAACGGGACCCCAACGCAGATGTGAACGAAGCCTTAGCAGGTGCGCCATTTCTAAACACTGCACGTTCTCACAGTACTGCAGAAAGGGTAGGCATAAAAGAACAATTAACTAGATCCTAACCAGTGATAAATCACTACACCAGGTTTGTTGTTTTTTTTTTACAATTTTGTCTATAAAGTGTATTCTAGGAGTTACTTAAATGCCTGATAATAAATAACTGATAGGAGTCTTCTTACAAACAGCATCTTTTCTCATTATATTGTAGTCAAGCTGTGTCTTTGTTTCGGATTGGATACAAGTAACAAGGTGCATATATGAAATATCGGATGTGTGTTTAGAAGTGTGAAAGTGTAAATTGATGTCTGGTACTGTGTGTCAGAAAACGGATTTATTGATTTTCTGAGATTTAGGGCTTGGACGCATGGGCTGAATGAAATTGATTATTTGCTTTACTTATTATAAGACTTTCTACGAAACATCATTGACTTTCTTCATTAAGGAAATATTACCTGCTGAGCGCAGTCTTGTATTTTCACTCAGGTGTGGGAACACATAGATAACCTGTTTTGTAATTTTTGTTTATAGATAGATATACAAATACTATTTGACTATTGGAATAAGCTCTGTCCTTATTCAAGTGAATTGGAACACAGTTGCAGTAACCCAGCACGGCCGCTATACAGTGTATGGAGCCATCTGCTTCTGGCACCGACCACTGCATAATTTCCTGTGCCCGGAGGCAGCCAGAACTGCTGATCGGTCCATGTCCGGGTGTCGGACCCCCATCGAACATTTACTGATGATCGATCCTGTGGATTGGTCATCAGTATGAAAAACCGCCCCCTGCCTGGACAACCTCTTTAAGCCATTTGGAATAATTTGTACAGTCCTTTTACAGTATATACACACTAAGAGGAAGTACGGTATTATTTTTTTAAGAAGGTGGGCCCTTGTCCAGTTCCAAATTTATATCTCCCCCTGTACCTACTATAAATTATTTCCGTTTTTGCTTAGCTGCTTTTATCTATGCTCCAATAACGCTCTGTACTGATCAGCACAATAGCGTACTTGGATGCCGGTTCACGGATAAGCTCAGGAGCGGTGATTTAGAGTAGGACAGTGGATCAGGAATAGACTTCAGTGGTACTATCAGAACTTGTCGAAAGTGAGTTGACTGTCGCTTAGGAGGAGTTTGGCATCAGGCAAAGAGGATAAACTATAAGAGCCGTAATTGAGTTGCTGCAGGCTAACCTGAGTGCGTGGTCTTAGGAATCCCCAGTTCTTCACCCTTAATCCCCCGCTAGGAAGTATGGTCTGTGTTGGTAGTATTTATCACAGAAAGGGTCAGTAGAGCCGACGAGCGCACCGTGATTTCCTCTTGTTGATAAAAGTGCAGAAAATATCGCTACTTAATCCACCCTTCTCTTATAATCTGCATTAAAGAGCACATTTGCTTATATATTAGAGAAATATCATAGCTATTACCTGAATCGCTCCCCTTAAAAAGGAGTTATTTAGTTACTAAGGAAGAGCAGACAGAGGGGGTTAAATTCCTTGTGGCTCGACTCTGGTACCATCAAAAGATGGTAGCAATCAAAATGAATGGGATTCATAATATAAAAAAATTCGCTATTAACTTTGAATCAATTAATACTAACATTATTGCATATTAACTGCCCCAATTTATATACATTTTTGAGGTTTTACCTTTCAATACTCTTCATGAACTCTTACAGCTGACTTCCAAGTATTTTAAGTCACAGACTTGAGTCTTTTGAGCACATGTCACTTTTACTGATCCCATGCTGCACTTTACTGGACTCAACAGCTGATTATTTTGTGGTTGGAAGCGTTTACGATATCTATTTTCAAAACCTTTGCAGAGAGACAAGTCTGAAGCTTCCACTTCTAAAGTACAACCATAAACACCTTCCTTAATCTAACAGAATACTCAATTTAAAAATAATCATTCATCTTGGTCATTCTAAGCATCCCAAGAATTCTCACTGTCAGGAGCAAATCAACGCTGGAATCTGTGTTCAGGACACGGTGAACTTACACATGAATGTAAAATAGTAACGCCTTGTAGCTGGAAAAACAATACACCGTATACATTTAATCTTTTAGATTTTTGTAAAGAATGATAAATAGATACATCCTATATACATTGTGTGTGTATGTATACAGTGAAGGAAATAAGTATTTGATCCCTTGCTGATTTTGTAAGTTTGCCCACTGTCAAAGACATGAACAGTCTAGAATTTTTAGGCTAGGTTAATTTTACCAGTGAGAGATAGATTATATTTAAAAAAAAACTGAAATCACATTGTCAAAATTATATATATTTATTTGCATTGTGCTCAGAGAAATAAGTATTTGATCCCCTACCAACCATTAAGAGTTCAGCCTCCTCCAGACCAGTTACACGCTCCAAATCAACTTGGTGCCTGCATTAAAGACAGCTGTCTTAAATGGTCACCTGTATAAAAGACTCCTGTCCACAGACTCAATTAATCAGTCTGACTCTAACCTCTACAACATGGCAAGACCAAAGAGCTTTCTAAGGATGTCAGGGACAAAATCATAGACCTGCACAAGGCTGGAATGGGCTACAAAACCATAAGTAAGATGCTGGGTGAGAAGGAGACAACTGTTGGTGCAATAGTAAGAAAATGGAAGACATACAAAATGACTGTCAATCGACATCGATGTGGGGCTCCATGCAAAATCTCACCTCGTGGGGTATCCTTTATCCTGAGGAAGGTGAGAGCTCAGCCGAAAACTACACAGGGGGAACTTGTTAATGATCTCAAGGCAGCTGGGACCACAGTCACCAAGAAAACCATTGGTAACACATTACGCCGTAATGGATTAAAATCCTGCAGTGCCCGCAAGGTCCCCCTGCTCAAGAAGGCACATGTACAGGCCCGTCTGAAGTTTGCAAAGGAACATCTGGATGATTCTGAGAGTGATTGGGAGAAGGTGCTGTGGTCAGATGAGACTAAAATTTAGCTCTTTGGCATTAACTCAACTCGCCGTGTTTGGAGGAAGAGAAATGCTGCCTATGACCCAAAGAACACTGTCCCCACTGTCAAGCATGGAGGTGGAAACATTATGTTTTGGGGGTGTTTCTCTGCTAAGGGCACAGGACTACTTCACCGAATCAATGGGAGAATGGATGGAGCCATGTACCGTCAAATCCTGAGTGACAACCTCCTTCCCTCCACCACGACATTAAAAATGGCTCGTGGCTGGGTCTTCCAGCACGACAATGACCCAAAACATACAGCCAATGCAACAAAGGAGTGGCTCAAAAAGAAGCACATTAAGGTCATGGAGTGGCCTAGTCAGTCTCCAGACCTTAATCCCATCGAAAACTTATGGAGGGAGCTGAAGATCCGAGTTGCCAAGCGACAGCCTCGAAATCTTAATGATTTACAGATGATCTGCAAAGAAGAGTGGGCCAAAATTCCATCTAACATGTGTGCAAACCTCATCATCAACTACAGAAAACGTCTGACTGCTGTGCTTGCCAACAAGGGTTTTGCCACCAAGTATTAAGTCTTGTTTGCCAATGGGATCAAATACTTATTTCTCTGTGCACAATGCAAATAAATATATATAATTTTGACAATGTGATTTTCTGTTTATTTTTTTATATAATCTATCTCTCACTGGTACAATTAACCTAGCCTAAAAATTCTAGACTGTTCATGTCTTTGACAGTGGGCAAACTTACAAAATCAGCAAGGGATCAAATACTTATTTCCTTCACTGTATATATGTTGAGTATATAATGTTGAGTGTATGTATATGTGTGAGTATGTATGCGTATATATGCTCAACATTGAAATTGCAACAGTGAGAAGGAAAAGTTTTGGAATTGTGGAGATCATAGGATCAATAGACATGTTAATGATATGCAAATTCTAAAAAATATGGAAACAAAATATTCCAAACATCTTGATTTATTTAGTATAGAGTATGAGAGCCCCACACACAAATACACGCACTTACACGCCTTGGCATGCTATCAGTGAGGTTATTAATGGTTGCCTGAGGAATGTTATGCCACACTGAATGCACTTGGGCATGCAAATCATCAGGATTGGCTGCTGGCAGCTTCCTTTGCAATTGCCAACCAATGATGTCCCAGATGTGTTCAATGGGAGATAAGTCCGGACACGCTGCAGGCCATGGTAGCAGGTTTAGGCCATGCAGGCTGCTCACAGTAGCACAGGCAACATGCGGCCTGGCGTTGTGCCGTTGGGAAAAATGCTTCTGGGACACCTTGGAGAAATGGTCGTACCACGACCAAATCAATGTAACCCCGAGTTGCTAGTGTACCTGAAATGAAGACTAGAGGGGCCTGGCTACCATACATTATGCCACCCCACACCATAATTCCAGGAGTAGGACCGGTGTGAAGTTCCCTTTTGAATCCTCTACATGGCGTTGCCCATGTGGTCTCCAGACCACTCTCCGGCTATCATTGCGTCCGGGAAAAAAAAGAGGACTCATTGCTGAAGCGGTCACATGGACTGCCGCGTCATCAGGGAGGTTGGGCTGGATGTCGAAAGAGGGACGCGTCACCAAGACAACGGCGGGGTAAGTATGAATTTCTTTTACTTTTATTACGGAAAGGGCTGCCCCTTCTCTCTATCCTGCACTGATAGAGAGAAGGGGCTGCCAATTAGTGCAGTGCAATTTTGCAGCGAAAATGTGCCCGTAAATACGGGTGGAGTACTGGTGACACCGGACCCGTATTTACGGGCACGGGTCCGTAAATACTGGTGCAATAGGGGGCAAATACGTGTGTAATGACAGGGTAGGGAGACAGACAGGTGAGCCCTAATCTACCCGCTACTCAGTCCCTGCCTACTTGCAACGACCCGTCCTAAGCGACGGGGTACAACTGGACGACGGTCCCTACGCTCAGTAAGTGCAAGACGGACAAAACAGACGGGTACACAGAAGCTAGGGAAACGGGGAAGCTGCCCACGGAACACCGTGAGCAACAAGAGTGGTGAACGAGCCGAGTCAAACCAGGAGAGAGCGAGGTACAAAACGCTGAGCAGGAGAGTGGTCAGAAAGCCAAGGTCAATTACAAGCAGAGGATGAGTAGTACAAGCAGCAGCAGCAGCAAGCCGGGAAACAAGCATAGAAGAATCACAGGCAAAGGAGGAACAGGAAAGGCAGGTATAAATAGACAGTGGGCGGGAACTAGCTCCGTCTGGCCAGGCTGTGATGGGCTCTCCCACTCCTAAGCCTGCCATCCTGAGTGGTGGAAGATGGAGTCAGTCTCACAGACATAGGAGCAGGTGCAGACTGATTGCCCACGGGCGTCGACACAGAACCTGTGTCTGGCAAATCCTTTACAACGTGTGATCAGGACCCGTATTTACGCCAGTATTTACGGGAGGAAAAAAAAATACATTTGTGTGCATGAGGCCTTAATTATTGTTTTTTGTTTTTATAGTCCTTCTAGGGAACTTGAATGTATTGTAGTTTTTACCAGCTATTAATAGGAGCGCAAGGATGGCAGACCAGGGTGCCTTCTTTAGGCCCCCAGGCTGCAATGACAACCATCGGCACCCGTGATCATGTTGTAGGAGGTTGATGGGATGACGAAGGAGAACCTCCTCTCTTTCTATTGGCTTAGATTCTTCGTTCACTATTAAATGCGACAACTAAGTGGTTGAATGGCTGGGATCGGAGTCCAAGTGTTCAAAGTAAAAAATAAAACAAAAATTAAATAAAAAATCCACGTACTGTTCAAAACTAGTAAAAATAAAAAAATAATACATATTTGTTATTGCCACAATTGGAATGACCCTTATAATAATGTTAACATTTTATTTATCACCCACAATGAATGGCAAAAAAAAATAAAATCGGAGTTGCTGTTTGTTTTTTATTGACCCTCACTAATTTTTTTTTTATAGTTAATCAATGTGTTATATGGTCCCAAAATGGTACAACTGAATGATATAAACCGCAAAAAACATGCCCTGATACAACTACGCCAGTAGAAAAAAAAAAAAAAACAGGCTATGGGAATGTGGCGATGCAAACGCTCTATGAAAAGTGCTTTTATTGTAAAAAAAAAAAAAGTAGTAAAACATAAAAACCAAAACATACATATGGTATCTGTGTAACCAAAACGACCCATAGAATAAAATTAAAATGATATTTCTACCTCATGAGGAATTGCGTGAAAATGCTGGAATTGCTGTGCCGGCCCCCCAAAAAAAGTATAAAATAAAAATTAAAAAGGGGTTTGGCCAGCAGCGCTCTGAACCAGACGTACTCTTGCAGAGCACTGTACCCGGCCAAGCTTTTTAAGGTTTTAATCCTACTTCTGCTGCCATGAAAGTTAGCCAAACTTACCCTCAGTGGTTCCCTTTATCCTTGGCCACTAACTCGCTGCCTCTTTGGCCTGTTGGCTTCACTCTTTCGAGGCCTACCGCTCGAGGAGACTGAGTTGTGCCCTGCTGTACACCTGTCTTGTAACAGTTGTAATATGGACTGGATCTCGGCTATGGTACTTTGGACTTCTGTTTGTCCATTCCCAGCTATAATGTTTGTCTTCCACTATACGCCAAACATGGACACACAGTATAGCACCAGGGCGCTTCTCTCCCTCTTCTGTACAGGACTTACTGAAAAAGGAGAGGAGCGCCGGTGCACGAGAACCAATGAGAAAGCGCTTTACTTGCGGCCAGCTTTGAGTAAGGAGCTTTATTTACAAGCAGCCAATTGGCCAGTTTGGCAGGATGCGGGAGTGAATGCAGCACAGCCTCTGCTGTTAAGACTGCTTTGTGAATGCTGCGGCGCCCGAACAGTCTCCTATAGTGTGTAAATATATGGTAAGCAGCATTTTTTATTGACAAGCAACAGCAACTTTGTTAAATTGGAAGGATTTTTACTTTGACTGCGATCTTGTCTTAAAGAAAAACTGGTCCAATTTGGACAATTTGTCTTCATAAAAAGATTGTGGTGGTAAAAATCCTTCCAATTTATCACACAGTGTCAGTTCCCTAAATAGGAGAAAATTATATAATTTTTATTGAATTCTACAGTAATCCTGTGTATATGTATAAGACGTGCCCTACTCCCACATGGGTATTTCATTTGGACTGCGCAAATCTGTTGTTCTGGAGTGTAGTACTACCTAAATTAAATAGTACTATACGTGCCCCCGCAAACCACAGATTTGTGCAGTCCAAATAAAACTGATGTCTTACAGCAGCGGGTGGGGCATGCACATTATTTGACAGGTTGTACTGTTCCAGTTCCGTATTTCAACTGATCTTGTGCTGACTTGGTCAGTTTGCATGGTCTTCTGCTCCGATGCCTGAGTGAAAGATTTTTTGCGCTTTAAGAAAAGTAGGATTCACACTTATGTTTAGTGTATAATATAAAATAGGTTTATAATTTATCTACTCTCCCTATTTATGCATGAAGCATTGTTATAAGTTATAGTAATGTTTCTCTGCATAAATAGCGACTTTTTAACACATATTCCAATGTATTATTGATACAATTACTGCAAATTATGTACTCCTCCTTGGCTAAAAATACTCCTCAAAAATGGTAAGAGGGGTATTTTTATGTATGGAAAATATGTAGAGCGACCTCTGATGGCGACTATGTTTGCCGACTCTGTACCAGTGCTGTACACATTGTTGTCAGGTAATTGTCATGTGGCCCTGGACTTCTGGCTTAATAACCCCCCCCCCCCCCCATCATCGGTCGGTGGTATAGAGGACCTTCGTACCTTCATTATAGGGTGTTCTCTAACGCACCGTGCTCTATAGTATTGCCTCTTTGCTACTTTCGAGACCCCTAAATTGCCCCTTGTGCCGAGGCATTTTGCTCTATTTACTTATAGCTTTATAGCTTGTAACATGTATAAGCTGAAACAAATTAAAAATAAAAATGTAATTTTAAAAAATCAATAAATAAATTTGTCATATGTACCTCAAAATGCTGCCGTTGCAAATTGTAACTGTTACTTTAAAAAAAATATATAAAAAAGTGTTCATTCGGCTACATAGACCGATAAATAAAAAGGTATGGCTCTCGAAATGTCGTGATTCAAAAAGCGGGGGAAAAAAAAGACTCGCTGCGTTCTGAAGACCCAAATAGGCTAAAAATAGGCCACGTCTTTAAATGTTTAAGGGATGAAGAAAACCACAAGCAAGTTTAGTTCAAACATTGTTCTTTACTAAAACAGTGATGCACGTTTCTCATCCCATCCTGTCAATTTTAACACTAATACGACACAACTGTTTTGTCACCATGTCGCCTCAATCATACAAAATACAACTTTCAGAATCTGCCTCAAAGTTTTACAAATTTCTACTTTTATCTCACTGTAACTAAATAATAATAGGTTATGCTTCCACAAAACAAAGTAATGTAATACAGTTTTGAATGTTTGTTGGAACAGTAAATATTTTGCTGTGAAAATCGAGTTTGTTTATTGAGATAATGATATGTTCCAAAGCCGGTCGTAAAGTACAAAAAGTAAATAATCTAACACAAGACCGCAGCCTTATGAAAAGGAACGGAATTGGAAAATGTTCTACAAT
Organism: Rhinoderma darwinii; assembly: GCF_050947455.1. Taxonomy (NCBI): domain Eukaryota; kingdom Metazoa; phylum Chordata; class Amphibia; order Anura; family Rhinodermatidae; genus Rhinoderma; species Rhinoderma darwinii. The sequence goes on along the minus strand of NC_134697.1, from coordinate 50,135,628 downwards.
GAACAGATTTTCTGGCGACCGTCTTGGAGACTACTTTACACATGTTGGATTAACACTATTATTTCATACATAATCCGTCCGAGGAAACACTGTCTCCTTTTTTTGTCAACAAGGCATTTTTTCCTTCTGCTGCCAGAAGAAGCTGTAATTTACTGTAGACGTTATGACTTTCTTTATGCTGCACATCTCACATTTTTTGAATGCTTTTTCTGGAAAGTTGCTTCTATATTTAGACATAAAATCTATCGATCATTAGTCTTTTTTTACATATACTCATGGACAGATGGTATTTTTTTGTTTTTCTAGAACTCTGTTTTTGACCTGATATATATTCCCCCAATTATTCATAAGGTGGAGATCAGTGCACCAGTTCATATGTGGTGATGACATTTTGTGGAGAAAACTGAATGTGATATCATTCATAATGACAATTTGTACACACTATGTTAGCACTTTCCTGACATATACAAAGCCTTTCATGAGGGGAGGTCTATGCTGACCCCTCTCTCAGTAGCTGGCTAGTTTACTAGCTATTTGGAGATTATGTCTTGCGTGCAACGTTGGAGATACATGCAATAGGTTACCAGTATCTCTCTAGCTTTTTTGCATTATACCCCTGGGCAGTAGTGTGTGCCGAGACCTATAGTTTATCAACAATTATTTGCCGATTAGCTTTTCAGCCATAGTTCTAATCTGTATAAAGATCAAAGTGGCTACAATCATGTGTAAACAAACTGTATTTTATGACAAAAGTAAAAAATACTGCACTCCATACAAATGTCTTCATAATATTATTGAAGTGGATCTGTCAGTGTAATATGCTGCCTTAGTTAATAATGTGGTTGTCGAATAAATCTGTAAGGGTAAATGCGGCAGATTTGTTGCAGAAATTTCCTTGGGAAAACTGTACAATGTCCAATTGGAAAAATATTCAGCAACTCAGATGTTTCTGTTTTTTTCTCCTTCTTCTTGCGTTGCAAAATATTTTTCCCTTAAGCTTACATTGTAATAGAAGGCAAGTGGCGCTGTTTTTGTTTTTTTTATTAATAATAATATAATTTTTTTTTAAAACATGCTTTTATTCTATTCCTGTATAACCCTTCAATGGCTGAGGGGTAATGATCACAAAAAAAATAGTGATATTTGTCTAATAATCCTTCACAAAAAAGTCGTTGGACTCCTGCTCATAAGTTTAGTGCATTCATAAAGAGATTGCTCCCACTTGCCCCCCTCCCTGATGAGTGACAGCAGCCGCTGTGTACAGAGGAAGCCATCTCCTTAATGTGAGGATGTTCAGGAGTACTCTCCTCATGAATACATCAGGCTTAATACATAAGCAGCATAATATATTTTTTCTTCCACTTTTCATAGTCACTCTTTAGACTTGGCTACTTAATTGGGCAATTTTTAACCATTTAAATTATTTTTTTTCCAATGTAAAATTCAAGCCACAGGTTCTGTCTGTAAATAGATGTTTGCATTTCTTTCTGGGTTTCATGGTTTTAGATTTGTTAGAGCAAAGTATTGAGGATGCCCGATAGACTTAGGGTAAGGCCACACGGTGCATCGTTGACGCGGTATTGTTGCAGTTTTGTTGCATTTGAAAACTACATGCGGTCAACTGCATGCGTTTTTTGTCTCTGTAATGCTGCAGTTCTGTTGCATTTTTAAAGGAAATAATTGATGGACATAGTTTTCACCCGTGTTGAAGTTTCTTAGGTGCGTCCTGTATATAGTTCATTACAAGGCATTGCAGAACTGTTAGCAAAAACGCAAGCAGTTCAGCAACAACTCATTAACCCCTTCCCGACATCCGCCGTGTATATATATATATATATATATATATATACGGCGCACGCCGGGTGGGGGAATATGGAGCGGGCTCACGGGCTGAGCCCGCTCCATAGAACGAGTGTGTCGGCTGTGTGTTACAGCTGACACTTCCGGGTAACGAGCGCGATCCCGTTCGAGCGCGATCCCGCTTGTTTAACCCGTTAAATGCCGCGTTCAATAGTGATCGCAGCATTTAAATGACCCCAAAATTGTACCAATATAAACTTCAGCTCGCCCCGCAAAAAATAAGCCCTCACATGGCTAAATCGACAGAAAAATAAATAAGTTATGGCTCTCAGAATGTGGCGACAAAACTCAAATTTTATTTTTAACAATCAGTTTTTTCCTTGTAAAAGTAGTAAAACATAAAGAAAACTGTATAAATTTGGTATCGCCGTAATCGTATTGACCCGCAGAATAATCTTAACATGTCGTTTTTACCGTACTGTGAACGCCGTAAAAACAAAACCACCCAAAATGTTGAGGAATCGCTGTTTGTTTCCTATTCCACCCCACATATATTTTTTTTCTTGTTTCCCACTACATTATATGGTACAAAAAATGGTGCTATGAAAATCTACAACTCGTCCCGCAAAAAACAAGCCCTCATACTGCAATATTGATGGAAGAATAAAAGTTATGGCTTTTGGAAGGTGGGGAGGAAGAAACAAAACTGAAAATCAGAAAAATGGATGCGGAGGGAAGGGGTTAACTGCATGCGGTCGGACATTATGAAGATGCAGTTAACTGCACTAAAAACACATTGTAATATAATAGCAGGAGTCTGTCCATAACCAAAATTTCCCCATAGACTTCTATTGAAAAATAAAAACACAACATAAACGCACCGTGACTCCACCGTGTCGCCTTACCCTTTAATATAAATGTTAGTACATTCCTGTTTACACTGTTAAATTTTAGGGTATGTTCACACGCACAATTAAAAGCAGCTGAAAATTACGAAGCTATTTTCAAGGGAAAACATCCTCTGATTTTCAGCCATTTTTGAAGCAGGAAACTTTTTTTGAGGCTTTTTTTTTTTGGCACTTTTTGGAGCTGTTTTTCAGTTGACCCTATGAAAAACGCCTCAAGAAGTGACTTGCTCCTTCTTTTCACAAGGCTTCTTTTTACGAGGCGTTTTTAAATTCAGCAAAATAAGCCTCATGTGAACAGCACAGTGTATTTTTCATTGAAATCAATGGGAAACCGGCTTATTTCAAGTGTATTTTGGAGCGTAAATTAAGGCTTTTCTGCTCCAAAATCAGCCTTAAAACACTGCGTGTGAACATACCCTAAGTCTTTTTAAATAAATGAATGCATTGAAGATTAAACGTGTGTGCATAATGTGAAAACGAAGGAATGAATGCTTAGCAGGAGCAATAATATCTCGAAGCATAATTTTATTACTGAACAGTTTCACTGGTCCATTGAGCTCTTAATTCCTCTACGTCCTAGAGTGTTACTCAAGGATCAGATCTGTTAATATATGAGGATATGTAAGGCTCAAAAGCCCATAGCCTTTCCCTGCTTGGTTTACATTTTAAGCATGAAAGATTACCACAATATTCTGATTTTAAGCTGTGGGAGGCTGCCGTATTCCAACTGAGGCCGGGTTTACACAAGGAAGACTCAGTGCAGTTAAAAAATGAAGAAAAGCCTGACATCCTAGTTCAAACTTTCTGGGGTTAGGGTCATGGGTCAAGGGTTAAAGAAATAAAGCAGCAGGGCAGTACCGTGGTGTGCGAATTAACATGTTTTGCTTGTAACATCCGGTAGTTGCTGCATTCTGCAGGTAAAATAGTGCATCAGACGAATGCCACATAAAGAGGTTTCATCACACCATTCCTATTACACCTTTTGAAAAGCATTTTTTTTTGTGTTTTTTTTTTTTTGTTGTTTTTTTAAAAAAAATGTGTATCAGGGTGATTGGTGCAACTTTCTAATTACTTTTATATTAAAAATTAATTTAACTTTTTGAGATACAGCTGCTTTTTATTGTGTATACACAGCAGCTGTATCTTGTGCCGAATCCGTCAGGTCAGCGGCACTGACGGGTTCAGTGTCAGTGAAGACGCGCAGGATCAAGCGGTTATCGATCACATCTAAGTTCATAACTCAGATGTGATCCAAAACAGGTGGATCCTGACCAGCTGTCACGGAACCCGTCAGTGCCCACGACCTGACGAATTCAGGTCTCAGCGCAAGATACAGCTGCTCTGTATACAGGATAAAAAGCCGCTGTATCTCAAAAAGTAAAAATAATTTTTAATAAAATGTAATTACAAAGTTACACTAATCACACTGATATAGTGTGTGTGTGTGTGTGTGTATATATATATATATATATATATATATATATATATAATTTCAAAGGTGTGCATAGCCACTAATGTTTCTCTGTTTGGTTTTGCACAAAAGCTTTAGTGATAAGTCTTTTTTCATTGTTCTAAAAAATAGAATAAGCTTTCATTTCTAAATTAGTCAGTGGATCCAAATTCACCTTAACTGTATTGGTTGGTAACTGCATTCTATGTTCTTATACTGGTCAGATTGACCCAACTTTTGGGATTTCTTTGAGGAATTTACTTTCATTGAAGTAATAAATGTTATCTACATTGTAAAACAGTTTGAAGTTAAGGCGTGCGTTAAAATTATTATAGGATAGTATATATCTAGAATGTAGAATGAAACAATCTTCTACTTGGCGTATGATGATGGTCAAGCTGATATGTAATGTTGACATATAAATTCAGCAATCTTCACAATAAAAGTGAATGAGGAAAAGGGGGACACATTCTATTTGCTTACTTAAAGCAAGAGCAAGCCAAAATGATAGCAGGACAACCCAAGGAATTATAATTTCTCTGTGGATTCCCTGCCAGCATATTAGTAGCTACATGAATTCTATAGTCTGTGACTAGGTTTTGAATGGGAATGTGTAGTCTGCTAATGGAAAGTCACGTCAGCCTAGTGGAATGTAACGTCCACCTGTGCGATCATTTTAGATTGCTCTTGTTGCGAACTAAAGTGACGCCATCAACAACCGGTTAAACAAATACTGTCCTTAGCATATTTTCAGAAAAACCAATTAAAAAATTTACGTGCCATTAGAATGCTTTCCTATGTTTTTCAAGTCACAAATCAAACCTATAGATAAAGAGATTAAACTAAAGAACCAAACACACTTGTCTACTCCTGCAGCTGCGTCAGTCCCCTCAACCAAGCTACAAGTACACATCTTACAACAAAAAACTTCTGAACTTTATTTCAATTTGCAATATGAATTACCGTACAATTTTTAATTTAAGGGGAAAAGCCAATTTGCTGTAATTCTAACAGATTGCTTTATCTATGTGCTCAGATTAAGAAGTATGATATGACCAAGCAGTGATAATAAAGGTTATACAGCTTGCCAAGGGGTTAATTGTATTTTCTGGCCTAAAGGTGGTAGTGACAATCTGCTCTTTTTAATTCCAGGTTTGTGCTGAAGGCCATGGGGAAGAGGACATTTTGGATTTGTGTGTGTGTCTGCTGGAAAAACCATTAATCCCTGTCAGTAACAAGATCAGTGAGCTAAAACAAAATGCTGGATTTTATGCAACTTTGCAAAGGACTACGATTTCTCAGTACATTAGTGGCGCTTTGCTAGAAACTACAGCACTGCTAGGTGGGAGAAGTGGACCTTTGTTCTGTGGGTCGACTGGAAGAACAATGCTGAAAGGTAAGTTTGTTATAGACGGAAATACTTTTAAGGGAATTTTCTTTTCAGTATAGTAACAAAAATGTAGTTTTCTTTTTAGCTTTTTATAGCAAGGAACTTCATTAATATATTCCGTTATTATTCCATAATATATGTTCGGGCATCAAAAGGTCTGGATATTTTTGTTCTGGACCTTGGTCAGTGGTGGTGACGGTGGTGCGTGCTCAACACAATGCCACGTTTAGAAATCAAAAATAATGGGTAAAAAAATTAGTTAAAATATGTGTGCTATGTGTCTGCTATGCTAATTTTGCTTTTATCTAAGACCCAGAAAATGTTCCATGGATTCTTCTGTATATCATACAATCCAAAATATATATTTATTTTTTTTGTCTCTTTATGGGGATTTTCTTTCTACCTCCTGCCTTTATTACTTAAATGTAATTTGTGGGAAAACCACTTTATCACCTGCCACTGTATAGGTGATAAATGTATGATCTCCGAAGGTCCTCTGTACCTCCTCACTGCACGACTACGGTGAAGAGGAGTTTGAATGAGGCAGTGGTCGACCACGCACGCTGCCCTCTTCATTCAAAGTCCAGGGAACTGATGGGGGCAGTCGATTGTTGGGAGTCCCACCAGTAGGGGCTCACAGCAAACAGGTGATACATGTCACTAGAGAAAAACCCCTTTAATACATTTCGACTGGGCATTTGTGAAGTCTTATGATGTCATTTTTTTATCCCTTAGTAACTAGAGAGCAATTTTAAGAAAAACCATTGTAAAGGAAATTAAATTCAGATGGGGAAGAGCTTCATGATCATTGCTGTAGTGTTTGTTTACAGTGAGATCATTTTCTCCTTTCCAACAGTCCAAATCATTTCCTGGCATCCCATTAATACAAGAATGCACTTGAGTCTTTCCTGTTCCATAAGTCCTTATAAGTATCTACTAAGTTTAAGAATTAGTAAGAAGTTTGGTAATTTTATCTTAAACAGTGTTATGGATTTTATGTAAGAATATTGTTCTCAACACCATCAGGGCATTACGGAAAGCTGTATACAAATGTGGCAAATGATAACTTAAAATCATTTTTATGTTGCACATTTGCAACTTAAAGGGAATCTGTCAGCAGTTTTGAACCCTCATAATTGCTGGCTGCGTTATGTAGAGGTGGGGAATGGCAGTAAAACTATATCTGCTCAGTCAGTCATGCAAGTTACATGACCGAGAAATCAATGTTTGATGCCTTTGGCACCGCGAGTGCTGTGGAGGTAGACCCTTGATGTTCAAGTGCTCGAGGCTCTCCTCATTGAACGCTGCCTGCCCATCCCCTCTGCTCTGAATGATGGCTTTAGTGGTCTCTTAATTGGATGCTAGAGCCATCCCTCAGAGCAGAGTGGCACTTGTCACTATGGCATCGGTGGCATTAAACAATGATTTCTTGACCGACACAACAGGTATCATTAAACTGCTCTCCCCCTCCGCTATAGAGCGCTGCCACCAGTTTTGAGGGCTCAAAACCGCTGACCAATTTCCTTTCATGTTCTAAAAAATGTTATGTACTATTTCTAGGGTTTTAAAAAAAAAATTCTTCTACAGTCAAGTTACCCAATTTCCCGTCATTTACAAATAACAAAAATACATAGCTGCATTAAACTTTTGAAGAATATGGCAAATAAAGGCAATTGGATAATTATACATGTATAGAGGGGATGGACATAATAATTTAGACCAGGGCTTCTCAAGCTTTTTCTATCAGTGCCTCATAAGCCAGATCATGGTAATGCCTAGGCTTTACTACCAAAAGATTCTGGTTGCCTGCACCACACATCCAAAAGATTCAAATGGATGCAAAATCTCAAAAACATCCAAAAAATTCCAGATTTCGGATCCTTACAACTACCTTCAGAGAATTCATGACAGCATCCATGAGACAAAAATGGTGTTTATTAAAAAATATATATATATAAATAAATTAAGTCATGCAACTTTTGGATTCTCGCCTGAGTCTTTTTCAAAAAGACTGTGGATGCAATTGTTTACATGCTCCACTGTTCTGCATGCATGTTACAAATCGGGCGGGGGAAGCACAACTTATGAAATCACATCATTTTAATTGTTAAGTGGCTAACACCTTTAACTAAGGTTCTAGGGACAATTTGCTTTGAATTTATTGCAAAATTGAAATAACTGTGAACTTGAAGCATTATTAGAAGTAACTGCGTGTACCCTTTCTCTTGTAAGATTAGATGTTCTTGCTGCATTTTCCTGCCATCAGTTTATACTTTCTTTCATCCATATTGGATCTCCTTGTGCTAAAGTCTTAGACTCTAGGTCATGTAAATACACAATGGAAGAGTCCATATAGCACTAATCCTACTGTTAGGGTGTATTTGTGTGCGTTATGGGTGGGGTGACCACTGTCCATTCAAACGTGTATATACAGAAAATTAAGACGTGGAACAGCACTCCAGGTATTGGTTATGCTTCAAGTGAATTTCATTGAACACTTCACATTTCGATCCAACGACATTGATGGTGAGTAAGTAACGGTACATAGTGTTGAATAGGCTGCAACGTTTCACGTTACGCATAAACCTTTATCAGGCTAGTAGTAGAAAGAGATGTGGCAGCAGTGATGCAGCCACATAAAGTCTGTGTCTTTCCCTATCAACCCATTACCATTAAAAACAAACCCTCCCCCTCAAATCGATCACGCAGTTCAGAAAAGTACCTGGCTTAAATTTTATATATCTGCAAAGCTCAGGACATAGTGCTGTCTAAAGTGATATGTACAGTAAAACTTCCAAGCTAATCACTATAGAGGTCAGCTCGGTCACAGTTTGATCTTCTTAGTGTTGTAAAAAATCCCAGAGTGTGTGCCAATGCAAGATACTAAACCTAGTAATGCATGTGCCTTTATACATTTGCATATTTCGTTTGCAACCTTTTGCTCTCCAGCTGTAGTAAAACTAGAAGTCCAATTTGGCTTAAAAAGTGTAGATGGTCACAACATTCTGGCACTTGTAGTTTCACAACAGCTGTAAAGTCCCATGTTTCATGCCACTAATGTAAATCTATATGGTCAACCCATAATCCGTTAAAATATGAATAATGCATAAAAATGCAGGTAAGCATTGGAAGTGTACATTTTATAGCTGAACTACCTGGCAAATGTGCAAATTGGGAAATGTAGTCAAGTGATGACATCATTTAAGAAGGCACTACCTGCTCCTAGACTCCTCCTGCAGCATTTGTGTATTGTAGCATTGTGTTAGAACATAGTCTTACAGTCTATTATTTAGAAGTATAAATTACAAGGAAGCTCTTCGTCTAGCTTTTTATGTTTGTTTCGTACTACTACTACACATACTGCGGATATAAAAAGTCTACACACCCCTGTTAAAATTCCAGGTTTTTCTCATGTTACAAAATCAGTCCAAGAGGAATAATTTCAGAACTTTTAATTTTCACCTTTATTGTCACATGTAATCTGTACAATTGTATTGAAAAACCAAATTAAATCTTTTAGGGTGGAAAAATAAAGAACAAAAATAATGTGGTTGCATAGTTATGCACAACCTTAAAGAGGCTCTGTCACCAGATTATAAGTGCCCTATCTCCTACATGATGTGATCGGCGCTGTAATGTAGATAACCGCAGTGGTTTTTATTTTAAGAAAACGATCATTTTTGAGCAAGTTATGAACAATTTTAGATTATGCTAATTCGTTTCTTAATGCCAAACTGGGCGTTTTTTTTTACTTTTGACCAAGTGGGCGTTGTAAAGAGAAGTGTATGACACTGACCAATCAGTGACCAATCCGCGTCATACACTTCTCTCCATTCATGTCCATTTGTATTCACAGCACAGCACAAAAAATCTGGCATTTTAACAGGGGTGTGTAGACTTTTTATATCCACTGTAGCTGGGACTTGTAAAATGTAACGTACTTTTATGTAAACTAACATACTAAGATGTTTTGAGTGCTGTCATTTATTGGTTTTATCTTGAGCAATTTATAAGGATGTTTTGTTATGTGTTCCAAATATTGTATTAGCATAGTTTCCAAGATAAGCTTTGGTAATCCTTTTTCTTTAGGTCACATTTTAGGGATTTGTATAAAGGTTTTTTAATGTTGTAGAAGTACTTGGTGATTATGCACGAGCCCCAATCTACAGCAAAGAAAAAGGTGTTGTCCGCTTGTTGTCTGCAGCAGGATGACTGTGTGTTGCAGTTATACAGTTACAGCAAATCTTCCTTGTTTATTTTTACCTACAGTATTATTTCAGTACAAATCTTCACACATCTGCCTTGTCCCAGTTTTACTTTGTTTGGCAATTTATCTGCCAAGAACGATTTAGGGTTAGTTGACACAGAGTTTTTCGGCGCTGTTTTTGACATGGAAACCGTGTCGGAATCCGCTCCAAGAAAAAACCCAAATCGCCACACATTGACTTCAATGGGAGGCAGAGGTATTTTTTTCCCCCGGACATCTTTTGGCCACTCATGGGGTAAAAAAAGCGGCAAGCTCTTTCTTAGAGCGGTTTCAGCCTTTGACCTCCCTCTGAAATCAATGGTGGGGGGGGGGGGGGGCAGAAAAAAACCTGCGGCGCTCATATGTTGCGTTTTTGTTGTTTTTTGCCGTTATTATTATTTGAATGCCCATTTAATTCACACAACACATACTGTTTTTTTCTATATATAATATATGATGTTTTTTCCTGCAGATTGCTGTTGCTAGGTCTTCTTTTTTTTTTTTTTTTTAATGATTTAGTTTAAAAATAGTCCTCCCAAACGATTGCTCAAAAATATGGTTAGACTGTCTTGCCATGAGTCTACAGTAGCTCACGTGTGGACCACAGTAGTTGTTTGCTTTGTTTAGTTGTCTTATGTGAGATCTGTGCTTCTTCCTCATGTACAGCAGCTGAATACAGGAGATTATTTTGAAAAGAGACAAAGAAAAGAAGTAGAAATCTAGTCTTTTGACAACTCTTGCCTTTGTGTTGTAGATAAAGACCGGCACATGGAGAAAAGAGATGCATGCAGGGATTTTACCATTATTTTTTTCCCAAAATAAAGTTGAAAAAAAATAAACAAATATATACCTACGTTTTTTCTGTAAATATGCTGGCTATAGAACCTCTTATTGAATGTGATGGATCACTAATAGTAAACCTACACTAATATCTAAGGAATCTGCAAAAACGGCAGTAAAACCGCATCTAATCCATACTTTGTATTGGAATAGCTTACTTTACAAGTTGTACCGGTTAGATAAAGCAGAGAAATCGTAGGTAATTTAGCATCTTTTCTGGCAGCCCTTTAGCAGACTCAGGCTGATTTACTATATCCTGTGTCTAATGCTACATTGGCAAATGACTTGCTTCTCTTACTGGCAGTATACATGCCAATGTTAAATTTGCAGAGCAGCAGTGAGGAATATGAAAGATTGTAAACGTACTATTCGATTTCTCATGCAAAGGGACTATTAGGGAGTTGCTTACCATGCAAGGTTAATCGAATGTGCAGCTTAAAGGGGTATTCCCAACTAAAACATTGATGCCATATGCATAGATGCAGGTCCCAAGGCTGGGACCAGTATCTTTAGACATTTATGGCACATCTTGTGGATATGCCATAAATGTTTTAGTTGAGAATACCCCTTTCAGCTTAAATATGTCAGAAACCTTCCTATTCATAAAGCAGATAGAAATACAAAGAAACGGGATAGACATGAATATTTTATCCTAAATGGTGCTAGTCTTATGTTGGATGATGCCCTGTGCAGGTGTCACGAAGGGTCTGTGGACCCACTGAGCCGTACCGCCTTCGCGGTAAGGCAGCTGGCCAACAGGGCGCAGGTGAATGTCTATAGTTCGTATAGGTACCTGTGGCAGCTCAGACA